>NW_020653754.1:1112726-1133281 GCF_003589595.1 Hyposmocoma kahamanoa | reverse complement strand
AACCGGGTGCACTACAGCTTTCTTAAAATCGTTTGGAAATATACCACTGGAAAGGCAAAGATTAAATATACAAGTGAGTGGTGCGATTAAAATATGTTTGTATTTTTTAAGAAAGACTGTGGATATGCCATCTATGCCAACAGCACAATTGTCCCGCAGTTCATTTATAATTCTTTCCACTTCCGACACATCAGTATCAAAAACCACAAAAGAGCCACAAGAGTCTCGAGAACCAGTCGGTGTAACGTAATTTTGACTACGTTGGACCTTACTTGCAAGAGATCGGCCAATATCAGCAAAATATTTATTCGCATTGTTAATTGAGTCTTTTTTGTCTGGTTGTCGAGCGAGTAGTTCTGTAGCTGGTGTGTTAGATTTAGATGTACCGATGATTTTAGTTATAGCACTCCACAAGTTCCTACTATTATTTCCCGCCTCCATAATCTTTTGCCTCTCATATTATCGCTTCAACTTCTTTAATAAATAATTACAGAAATTCCGATAACGCTTATAAGTTACGCTTAATATTACATTATCAGGACAACTTCTTTGCTTCTTATGCATACGATTTCTATTACGCATGCAGCGTAATAAACCAGGGGTGATCCAAGGCTTTCTGATTCTCAATCGATGCGGAACTGTAAAGGTTGTTGTATTATTTGCAATTACTCGATTTATAGCATTTAAAAAATATGTTAAAGCCCTATTTGGATCAAAACAAGAGTATATATAAGAAAAGTCGATATTTTCTAAATCCGCGGACAAACTATGATTCGATGTTTTATATACAGTCTTATAAGAGTATTTTATTGTTGGTTTATCAAGTTTAAGCATGACCGAGAAGTGGTCTGTAACGGTAGACTTACTCACTAAAGTAATAGCGTCAAGTTGAGTTTTTAAAATAACGTGGTCAATTGACGATCCATACTTGGGGTGGGTTGCAAGGGTATGGCCTGGAAGTAGGCCGTGACTTGCAGTTAAATCCAAATATGACGAAGAATGATCGTCACCATCGGTATCAATTGCTATATTGATATTTATATCACCCATGATTAATAAATTTTTGAAAGATGATACCATCTGAAGCACTCTATCGAGAGAATGAATGAACTTTGTCGTGTCTCGGAAGCAGGGACGACGATAGACGGCTAATATAGCTGTGTCTTGATTTATATTTATAAGTAAGCAATTTGCCTCAGACATGTCAGGTTCAGATATAGTAATATTATTGATGTTATTCCTAACGTATACGACAACTCCATCATTTTGGTTATATAGTCGTGAAGTAGCGCAGTGATTATAACCAATTAAAGTTGTTACCACCGGATTGCATGATAACCAGCACTCAGTCACTATGATAACATCAATATCTACTTCGATTCTCGTTAACAAAGTGAGAAAACCTGCCATATTTGCTGAAATACTACGAATATTTTAAGACTGTTTTTTGAGTCTTGCAACAGTGAGCTACAATCCTCAGGATCACAAGCAAAAGAAGCTGACACTTGCATTTGGTCTAGCTGCTCTAGATTATTAAGTGCAGAATCGAATTTTGTTGAGTTTGACAGCGAACGGACAGCAAAAGTGTATAATAAATAGCCATTTCAGTAGAGAAACCCCACTATTACATGCACTGTGAGTTAGTATGTGTATACAGAGAGTTAATTGGAAAACAAAAAAATGTCTAGTGTAAATATGTGTAGTGTGAAAAGTATTTGAGAACTTTAAATTAAAATAAAATGACGAAAGGGTAATGCAAGTTACGTAGTTACCACTAATGCGAGTTTTACCATTTAGTCAGATCTTATCCAAATCATTTCCCGGTATCTGCAGACATTGTTCGGATCTAATGAGATGATGTTTATCGCCTTGTTTTTTCCGCTAGAAGATGTTACCATTTGTAACCCAGCAATAATCAAACGAGTTTTTCTTTTTACACTCAGAAGCTAGGTACAAAAGTTTCTTCGTGCATGCAGGCAGCTGCTCTGAAACGTTCACGGTTTTGGGAGGGCTATTTTTGAAGCCAAGTTTGACCGTATTTAACCTGTCACCTGGGAGCTTTTTGTTCTTATTGTAGGCTCTAACTGCTGAAAGGAGTTTTACCTCCGCTTCCACCGTAGAAAACTCAGCAACGATCGGACGTGACACGTTAAGTTTGCCAGGTAATCGGTAGATGTCCCGGAGGTGCGAATGTGAGATATTTGCACCAATAGTGTCTCCTATAGAGCCAACAATCTTTGCAAGTGATTCAGCAGTCTCCGAGTCTTCCTGAGGAATATTTCGAATCTCAACACTAGAGGAGCGTGATTTGTGGTGCAAGTCTTGAACTTTTGACTCTAGATTCTCAATGTATACTTTTTGTTCTCGACGCTCTTTTTTTAGTAGTTCTAATTCCGCTTTGAGATCTTCAAATTCCCTATTCATGAAAGACATACTAGCCTCAATCCTTTCGTTTGTCTTTTGCACCTCGTCAATTCTGTTCTTGATGGCGGCAACGTCAGTCAGTAACTTTGACATGATAGCCGTTTGGTTTATGCCAATTTCTTCTAAATTAGCATCTGTTTTATTGGATTTTTCTCCAATGTGGGAGAAGAGTTATGGCAATTTATCGAACCACGCTTTGAGTTGACAAACTCGTCGTCACCCATAGAGCTTCCAGGAGAAGTCATTTCCTTTGGCGTGGTAGGTAGGGTGCGCTGCATACGACGTCGCATGATTAACAAAATAAGATAATATTATAAATACCAAGCGCGGAGGTGCAATATGTACGGAGCGACACACTAAGTAGATTGCAGCCGTAGCACTCGCGACGAGAAGCACGAAGTGTAGTGCACAGCGTAGCTCGTAGCGTGGACGACGTACTTCGTAGTGCGTAGTGCGCGTGACGCGTCGCACGATGATGTCACCGGCGGCCAAGGGGTACTACTATTTCGTCGCTCATCACTGCACGCTCGGCGGCCCCACTCGCAACCGATCCGACTGCCACTCCAGAGGTACGGGGTTCAAATCACAGTCCAATCTGACACCACGCGAAATATTATTTCGGATAGAAATTATTTATCTCTTTCTCGGACCGCCCACTAGGAGGTGTCAACAGGTAAGAACACCACAAGAGTGACAAGAAATTGAAATTTGACACTGCAACCAATCACGAATTTACACAACCGAATTATTTAGAAATTTTAACAAAGTCCGCTACACACGTCCACTCAGAACGACCTCAAAGAATGAATATGATTTAAAAGGTCAGTTCTGCCCGCTCGCGTAATTAGAATTTAAATAAGTTATTGAATTACGCAGAAGTAACACTGACATGTCCAATTGTGATAAAGTTTGTAGAAATGTTTGCAATCTCTTGAAAAATATAAAACGTTATACCTATTATTAGTGGCAGAACGGTTACCATGCTGGTCTGCCACGCAGAGGTCCCGAGTTCCATTCCCTGGCCGGGGAAATCTCGTGAGTTTGGGTGTAATTTGTGGTGTCTATGTGTGTGTACATGGCACCTGCGACTGTTTCCCTAGTGCGGGGCTATGAGTGTGTGTGTTATTAGGGATGACACAGTTTTATAAATAAATAATTACTGGTAATTTATAAGTTAGTATATAGTATTCGTATCAGTTCCGAATCCGGGAAATGACGGTCCGAAATATTACAAGTGCCCGAAGTGTCATTTTATCTCTAGGTGTACAAGCGATATTCGTATTTTCACGGATTTGAATCGGACTTAGTGCACAAGCGACATCCGAAGTGGGTCCGACTTTTCTAGATTTATATAGTCTCGGATTCGGAACAAATACGAATGGGATACAGTATGCGAACGCGCTAAAGGTATCGTATTTTATCATGATAATGCCAAACACATCTTTACAAAGCCGTCCAAAACAATTGCTGTTCGACCGGGGCATGTCACCTCATCCACTGTATTCGTTCGACATAACCTCTCAGATTTTCACTTGTTTCAGTCTTTACAAACTTCATTAAATGTACACGACTTTGATAACGAAGAGATCATCAACTACTTAACTGTATTTTAAAAGTAAAATCATAAATTTTTGTCAAAGGGAAATTCTAAAGTAACTTGAAAAATTACAAAGATTGTAGATCAACATTTCCTGAGGGCACCGAGGGACACAGCGGTTCAAAGTTCATTCAAAATTCATTGAAAAGGTTATAAAAAGGAGGAATTCAAATACAAGTGCTAGCCTAGCTAGCTATCCCTGGACGGTTTCACATGATACTCGCATTTGGGCTCATTCGGATTCCGTTGCAAATTTAAACCGCTACCGGGTTCAGATGCTACAAAACCCGGCAGTGCCCCTCAGATCTTTGCGATTTAAAGCTCTTAGCGGCGCTGCTATGGACAGGCGTGTCGCTTACAACCACTCGCACGACTTGTTCGTCCCATAACTTGGTACCATAAAACAAATAATAATGAAATAAATTTTGTGAAAGTTAAGGATTTAGCTATTGCATGAACAAATCCAGACGCCGAGAAAAAGGAAAACGAATTAGAGACTTCTGAAACTACCACATGCTTAGTTTCCAAATCTATTCACGAACAGAATCGATTTGTTAATATTTTTATTTTGGACAAAGAATACAATACACAGAACGCAAGACTACTTAGCAATAAAGAAATACTTATCGAACAACTAACAACATTGCCCTCAGACTACTTTAAGATATCTTCTGCCAGAAAGCGATATTTTGCTACAATGCGAGATGTTCAATAAATATTATATTGGTAACAAAACAGAATGAAACTGAAACCAGACTATTTTGTTACAATGTTTTAGAAAATGAAAGTAAACGACTAGACGTGACAGTCAGAGTTGTTTGTTCGTTTATTCATTAATTGGCAATAGGGATGTTGTACACGCCTTTCTATATTAATAATATCGATGAAAATAATAAAAAAAGCTGTTGTAGTGCAATACAGTGTTTCCCAAACATTGTTCTGCCATGGCGCGGTAATTTTCATGCTGCTTCTTCGTGACCCACTCAATACTTTTAAACCCAAGCTGGTTACATTAAATAAAATAATACACATTTATTGTTAGTAAACATGTTTTACTAATATTATTTCGGTGTCGCCTATTTAGTGTGAATTATGGAGCTGCTGCTTATTTTTACTACTGCTGCTTATACTTGCTGAGGACGGCTATCGGACACCCACGTTGCGTCACACGTCGCAGTCCATACGTGTAAATAAATAAATAGTTATCGTATTATTATGTATGTTAGTCTATAAGGTCTTTTACCGCATGTACCATGGTGAGTGCTCTGAGGAGCTGTTCAACCTCATCCCCCCTTCCCCGTTCCTGCTCAGAAGCACGCGTGCTGGCCTTCGTAGTCACCGTTTCACTACCTGCCGAATTCCATCGCGTACTAAAAGGTTCGGTGGCTCCTTTCTCTGCCGCACGGTTGACAAATGGAACTCCCTTCCGGCACATGTCTTCCCTCCCTCTTATGATATGGGGTCCTTCAAACGAGGCGTGAAGAGGCATATTGTAGGCAGGCAGGGTGGAGGCGGCTAGTGCAGTGAGGATTCCATCGCTGCACTAGGTTCCTTCGCGTTTGGATACCACTTTCCACTTAACATCAGGTGGAGTGGAGTCATTTGCCTGTCAGGTACATAAAAAAAAATAAAAAAAAAAAGGTATGTGTTTTATGGGTCTTTTGTAACCTCAAAATAAATAAATAAATATTTTTTTTTACTAAAGAATCCAACCGTGACCTGTAAAGGGCCCGAAACGTCGGTTTGTTTGAAAAAACAAATATACGCGATTTAAATCATTTTTCCGGATTTAAATCGCGTTTCATTTCCTATGTGTAACAATCGCGAAAACCTAAGAACTCGACAAAGAAGCCAAGTTCGCGGAAAATGACGAAAGTTTTATCCTGAGGCCTGGTTCCACTTCAACAAGGAGGGAATGTTGCGACCTGGATCTTATTTTGATGGTCGCGACCCACCAAACGGGAAACGCTGGTGTAATGTAACCTATCGCGTATCAAGCAGGGGCCGTGGGTTCGAATGCGGACTCGGATGACAACAATGGTGTACATCGCATTTACAATAAAAGGGTCATCATCATCCACAGCCTGATTTCACACACTGCTGAGTGTAGGCCTCCCGAACTTTATGTCACCCATCACGGCCCTGTGCTAGCCGGATCCATTGACGCCTCAAGACACGTACTATGTCGTCGAACCACCTTGCAATGGGTAATAAAAGGGTAATTGAAATAAATATTTAAGCTTACTTTAATTCATAAGTAATAGTAACTGTTGCGAGATTTTTTACAAATATATTTCTCAAGTCGCGGTACACGTCTACGTCCTGGCTTTTATTATTAATGGTATTGTACTCGTTGAAATTCTAGCCAAAGGGAATTGAAGGCAAAGATTGGTATTACAATGGGTGGTTAAGTTTTTTCTACTCCGGTATTTTAGTCTGTCAATTACAATTTCATAAACCATCACAAAGGCGCTCTTTTTAGTTCTGAATCAAAATTCTGTGACGATGGGAACTTTTTCCTCGTTATCCTACCTTTTTAACAACCGTTTCTTTGGTTCCCGGCCACCTACTTTGACATTTTGAATCGTTCTTTATTTCCTTTTCTTCGTTATTCTTACTTGTCTTCATTCCGTGGCCATTCTCTACTAAATTTCCGAAGCGAGCAGCCGTGCTCGACTTCATATAAAATTCTGACCAGTTATACCATTGAAAATCAAGTAATCTAACTGCTTGTAAGCATAATATTTGTACAAATACCAGGCCTTTTTGGGATAAATTCCTTCTTTTTACTATGTCTAAACTGCATGTAATTTCAGCAGAGTGTTTTTATACGATTGTATCCGTGATTATACAGTTATTTTGTTTTGTTGCAGCCTTTACCTTTACCTTTCTTCCTTTTCCTGTTCTTTACCTATTCCTATTTTACAATAAATGATGTGGGCCGGAGTCTTTTATTTGATTACTCAATGCCTTCGGCCACAATTCTATTGTCTAAGGTACTCACCACTGAACTGATAAATTTCATTATAATTCTGTGTGCAGACAACTATAATGAGTATTATAAGTTCTGTGCACAGATCAATAATGAGTTTAAAAAAACAGTCGTAATTTGCTAATTAAAATATCAAGTATGACACTACCCAATCCGTCTACTGCCTCCTGATTGGTTAATTTTTTTTAAATAAATTATTTTTAAAGAAATTGATTGGTGGCGTTTGCTTGGCTTTCGTTCGAGTTGATTTTCATGGATAGTGAACAATTATATAAATTAAATATTGGTCGTGTTTCATTATTTTATTTACTCGTAGAAATAGCATTGTATGCAATCATTACTTAAAATACTTTTGTTATTTTGTTTCTTGGATGTTTGTATGGGACATTTAGAGAAATGCTTTCGTGTAAATCATTACATTGGACCAATCCATTAATAAGCTTGTGCAGAAAACACAAGTCCAA
Organism: Hyposmocoma kahamanoa; assembly: GCF_003589595.1. NCBI lineage: Eukaryota > Metazoa > Arthropoda > Insecta > Lepidoptera > Cosmopterigidae > Hyposmocoma > Hyposmocoma kahamanoa. The sequence goes on along the minus strand of NW_020653754.1, from coordinate 1,125,804 downwards.
CAAAAGTCTTCGATCACGCAGAGTAACCATATTGAATGTTTGTATAGGTACGATGTTGATATTGTTGCCTGTGAGAGAACCCGCTGAACCGCCGCTTTTCACTCCTCTCGTAAACTTTGTATTTTGGTTTTGACGCCATTTTGTTCCCCGAAGCATCGATACATTTAAATACCTAATGTCTAAGGGTCCCTTACTTGACATTAATTGACAAAAACCCCAACTACGCTGAGTTTGAATACTAAAATAGACATTGTAATACTTTGGTATTGTTATACAAGTGCTTGTATTTTGTAGTGATATGCAATGGCATACAGTAACAGAACTGTACAATAGAACTAGTGGGAATAATGATTCCCACTAGTTCTGTTGCAAGTACTACTGGTACTTTTTTCCCATTTGTTCTGTTAATAAGTAGAAAGTTTTCTTCACAGAAGTACTGAAAATTTTCTCTCCCATTAGTTGTGTTGTACAATTCTATTGCCAGATCTACTGGCAGTTTTTTCCCACTTATTCTGTTAATAAATAGACAGTTTACTTCACAGAACTACTGAGAATTTTCTCTCCCAGTAGTTCTGTTGTACAGTTCTATTGACAGAACTTTACTTTTCTTTCCATTTGTTCTGTTGTTAAGACTGAACCGAGGCAGCGATACGTAATTGCGAAATAATTACGTTCGTTTGAGCCCTTGTCATATCGTTATTACTAAAGCTTTAATTATAAAATTAATGTATAAGATATGTAAGGACTCAATCTATAAATCATAGGGTCGTATTCTAGAACTCTACTCAATGCTCAAGTCAGGATTTGAGTATGGTTTAAAGCACTCGAAATCATACTCAAGTCCCTGCCATTAGGGTCGTATTTCCAGTGCTTGTGTTTCCAGTGCAATCCTGACTTGAGCATTGAGTAGAGTTCTAGAATACGACCCATACTCTCTAGAAACACGATTACTTCTAGTTTCCTCGATAGAAAATCCGAAGATATCTCTAAAAAAACAAAATAAACTCTTAGTACGGCGTAAATACTTCACGGAATGTCATCAGTTTTTGAATTCCGCAGATCAACCCATCAACACCGGTTAATGTCTCAATAGAACTCAAACTAATGGTGTTTTCTTTTCTTTTTTTTAATTTCCTTTCGATCGTGATATTGGCAAAATAATTATTTCTTATAATGATGGTGCCTTAACAATAAAAACTTAAGTGAATAATAGCAAAATTACATCTTTCTATAACGTATAGGTAGTCGGTACATTTTCAAAATGTGTATTTGTTTTAATAATACGAAGGAAATACTGAAATACGCACGTGGTCTGCCCATACTAGCCAGAGCCGCCACGCTTCTCCCTGTCTGCTTAAGGCCTGCTTTAGCCGTCAGACGTGGAGGTTGTATCGTTTGGGCTTACACACGACTTGTGTGTATGCACACATACATCGAGCGCATAGAATACCTAAAATCAATAAGCGCCAGAAGCTCGGTGCTCTCTTAAATAGACAGTTTTCTACGAAGAACTACTGAGAATTTGCTCTCCCACTGTGTATACGAGTAATTTTAGCTTCCAAATTCAATCTATGTGGAAATGGCAGATCAATTAGGTAGCGTTATTGGATGAGTTGGGCTGTATTACGTTTCATATACGAATACAATTACTTAATAAAGAATTCGTGTAACGAAGGGAGACACCAGACTTAGCGACATGACATCACATTAAGTGGAAAAGATTAAATGCGCAGCATGTAGCCTCCGCTCGGATCGCCGAAATACACAACATCTTTCATTAACTCTCTTTAAATACGGTTCTGGCAGAATACCAGCGCCTTTTCATTGCCATTACTTCCAAAACTATTTACTTTAATTAGTTATATGTGTTATACATTGCTATTGTTATAAAATATTGGTATTTTAAGTGGTTCAATATTATAATAATAATGGTGTTAATTTTAGTGGATCTTAAGTAAATAAGTTGTCATGGAAGGGAATAAAGTTTTTATCTATCTAATATTATTTTCGCTCTTAGTCTTATTACGTAAAGCTCTTTCTGCCTTATTCCAGCTGATTCCTCGTTTCTGTGGTGTTTTCAAACTCAAATTTAAAAACTCGAATAATCTTTTATCGCGTAGGTAAGCAAATTACTCTTGAAATCGTTATGAAAACCTAACGGGACGAACAAATCGTGCGCCTGTCGGTAAGCGACATGCCTGTTCATAACTTGGTAGCAGTACCGCTCAGAACTTTAAATCGCAAACATCTGAGTGGCACTGCCACTGCGCCCAACACCCTGAGACATAAGATGAAAAGTCCCATTTGGCTGTAATTTCACCAGCACCCTTACCCTTCAAAACCCTCCCCTTTTCCCGTCAGAAGAATGAGCAAGGATACTGTTGGGTAATTTCCAGAATAATTTCAAATGGTGGAAATTTTTCCGGAAAAATTCCCGAAAAATATAATTTGGAAGGCTCATTTTTTTAAATAATAATTTTGGCTTGGATACAAGTCCTTTGAGCCATGTCTTCGTTTAATTATGTTTCTGTAAATATGGCCGCCACAAAGAGGATAGGCAATTTGAGGCGGCGTGTTTGGATTGACTCGGGATTCCTTAAAACGGGCCGATACGGGTATTTTAGTTCGAGATTCGTATAATTTCAATCTTCGATTAAGGCACAATAGCACTATCCTATTCCACTTTAAACTAGATTTCACAAAATAATTGAAAGTCAAAATAAAAACGACACTTTTCCCTCCAAAAGGCCCAGAGCGAATCTTGGAAGGCTCATGTTATGTTCTACGTTTAGAAATCTCTTTTGACGTTTTATTTAGTGTCAATTATAAAATAAACTTGTTTAGCTAGAAGCAACATAGAGAAAACGAGATTTAAAATTATTTCATAACAACGAAAAAAAACCTTTTTATTAGCTCCATCGTTTTCGTTCAGTAACTTCAACTTTTGACAGGTGTCAACATCATTAGGAAAACTATTGGAAAAATATCCGGAGAAATATTTATTTTTCTGAAAAATATGAGTCAGGAACACTAAGGGTTGCTCTTTGTAAATAAACATTTGTATACATTCATGATTTACAATAATTATTTCAAAATATGATCACCTGCTAGAGTCAGTAGTTCCCAAACTTATTTTTCTCGTGGACCACTTTCAAAATTTTACTGGTGTCGGTGGACCCCCTGCTGCTACATTTCTACCACATTCTTAAAGTCGCCAAAAAATAAAAATTGTGTCGTTTTTGAGTTTTGTCCCTATATTCCGATAGGTAAAATAGAAACGAAAAATGGTACATTTTATGACATTTTATTTATTAAAAGAATAGAATTACAAGAAAAAAAAAAGGTAATATAGGTTCAGGTTATAATTTTAATTAATGGGAAGGATGTATTTGACGAAGTGTCAGCAAACGATCAATGTTTGGCTTTATTTTTGTGAGCAATAATCGCAAATCCCCCCGCTCTGTGATGTTTAATTTGCTCCTTTTTTTTGTTAAGAGGTTTGTAACGGCACTAAAACTCCTTTCGACAAGGTATGACGAGGGAAAAGCTATTAAAAATTTCTTTGCGATTTCCCACAGTCCAGGATACTTTTCGGGTATTTCTGCTTGCAGCCAAAATTTTTGGTAGCCTTTTCTAAATTTCACCTTCAGCTCCTCATTGGTGCTTACCTCGAGCAGCTCCTCTTGTAATACAACATTGGCCACTTCCGTTTCATCAAATTCAAATGGATTTATGATCCATGGTGGTATATCCATCGTCAGCATATCTTCAAACCTGGTTTTAAAGTCATCATGCAGGGCACTTAAATGTTGACTGTAGGTATGGATATCCTCATCAATACATTCTACCTGCGACAAGTTTGGAAATTGAGAGAATTCGCGCCGACTAATGTTTTGCTTCATAAATTTCAATTTCCCAAGAAAAGCCGAAATTATCCCCTTTGTTTTTATTAAATTCAGGCTGTCCCCTTGTAACTGCAAGTTGATATCATTAAATTTTTTAAACAAATCTGTCAAATACGCAATGTCTGCTTTGAATTTGATCAAGTTTTCTTTTAAATCTGGATCTCTACTTTCTAGGAACTCTAATACGGAATCGAAAACAGAGTAAAATCTCGCTAAGCATGCGCCTTTCGACAACCAGCGTACTTCAGTATGTAAGAGCAGTCGTTGGAAGTCTTCATCATTTTCATCGCACAATTGAGCAAATAAACGCGTATTCAATGCATTGCTTCTGATTTTGTTGACAGCTTTTATTACAAAATGAAGAGATCGGTTCAACCTGTCACTTAAATGTTTTGCCACAAGATGTTGTCGGTGGATTACGCAATGAATAGCTGTAAGTCCTGGTATAATTCTTTTGAGATGACTTATAAACCCACGATATCGCCCGACCATTGCAGGAGCTCCGTCTATTGCCACTGAAATAATGTTTGTAAATGGAATCGATTTTTCCGTAAAAAAATTACTCAGAACATTAAATATTGATTCGCCTTTAGTGTCAGTCTCTAAAGTTCTGGCAAATAGCAATTCTTCGTGAATTTCTTCCTCCATAATAAATCGGACATATGCCAATAATAATGCTTCATTACCGGGTAACGTTGACTCGTCCAGTTGTATAGAAAAATGAGTTTTTTGCAGATGATCGCACAAAAAACTTTCAATATCAGAGCTCATTTCATCAATGCGTCTTTGAACAGTATTGTTACTTAATGGAATTCTTTTTAGTACGTCAAATGGAGATTTGTGCAAAACAGTTTTTAAAACCTCTTCAACAGCGGGTAAAATTAATTGTTCTCCGATAGTGTGCGGTTTTCCAGATTTTGCTATAAGTAATGAGATATTGTAAGATGCCCGCAAGCCGTCATCGTTACTTTGAGATGTTGAAGCGAACATACTGTGCATGGTGGGTCTCTTTTCATATTTTTCCTTCAATGTTTGAAAATATTTTAAATCTTTACCTATTTTGTCAGTATGACACCTTTTTAGATGATCTTCGAGCTTTGATGGTTTCATAGAGTCATTGCTCAAAACTTTGTTGCATAATAGGCACATGGGCAATTGTTTGTCTGCCTCTGATGGAACAAAACCATATTTCAAATAATCGACACTATATTGTCGACATTTTTTCTTTGCTGTAGCCATGTTTCGTGTCAGTTACCTTACCTGTAAAAAAGAATGTTTTAGTAACCAAGTTTTTTTTCTGAATATAGGTATCAGAAAAAAAACTTCCCCACCGCAGCCTCTGTCAGCACGCAGAAATAGAATTACGGCTTGTTAAGGGGCCAACTAATAACCGCTAAGACAAATACAGACGTTTTCACAAAACGGTATCAATTTTAAAGTACCTAAATTACCACTAATTTTTAATAGTACAAATAAAAATGGGTGTACTCAGTATCGAATACTGATCATATTTGTGTAGGAAAAAATAAAAGTCGAAATCCCAAAATTGTCCATAAAAACGATAACTAACATTTCATCAAATCAATGATGTATTTGCGTATTTTTTGTCTGCGCCTTCATTGTTAAAACGTGACTTTTTTATACTGTTTTATAAAATTAGTAGTTATTTGCAAGAAAAATTGAAAAATTAATTGCTATTGCTTATTCGGCCTTTTTAGAGAGGCAGTGCTTCTCTCGCGAAAAAACAATTGAATAAAACGTGCTGTGTTTGTCTTCAAATCGAAAGAGGACAATTAAAATATCTGTAAGTTCTTAAGTTACTATACAAGCAGTTGTGATCAACCGACTAGTACACGTAAACAAAATACATAAGTACTATAACAAAAAAAAAGGTATTTACTTACTTTTCTCCGGCACTAACAAACACTGATATAAATTATCTCAAACCTTTTTTTCGAAATTCCGGAAACAAATGAATGAGTTTGCCTTTGGCATCAAGTATTTATAGTGGTGATTAAGTTCATGTCTGAACAAGCATTAAGCATTGTCGGGCGGATAGCGCTTTGCAAGTCTGTACATGTACGTACACGAAATTGTACGTAATATCGAATACGCAAGTTTGGACAAGTAAAAGTCGCTTGCCTTATTAAAATATTATCTGCTTAGTTATGTACTTAAAACAATGTAGGTAGGCCCTTATAAAACTATGCTTACATTTTTGCTCTTTACTATCAAAAGCAGATAATTTTTCGTGGACCCCCATTAACATCTTGTGGACCCCCATTTTTTGTTCACGCCTACGTAGACCCCCAGCAAGTCTCCCGTGGACCCCTGGGGGTCCACCTGGACCACTTTGGGAATCACTGTGCTAGAGTTAAACGGGTCAGCATCATTGATTTTTATATGCAAGTAGAAGTAAAAACTGTGTAATACACATATAATATCTTAATAACTTTTAGTGTAAAGTTTTTGTTTTACTATAGTTTTAAACCTCGTAAATGTAAAATTTTTAATATCAACCAGAATCTTATAGAAACACATACGATGCCCTTTAAATGAATCTGTGAATTAGTGAAGACGACTATCAAGAATAGCCAGTGAATTTTTATTACTTGTATTAAAAATAAAACGTCTATCTCTATTTTTCATTAAAAAAAAAAACTATTTTTCTAACAATAAATTACATTTTCATACATGTACTGAGACACTAGCGTAGAATTGTCTCTCAAAGATATTCATATTCCCAAATTGTAAATTGCCCAAACTGCATGTTTTTGTGGGACAAAGACTGCATTAAAATTGGCAGCATTCCCAAAGCATAATGCCGTATGTCGTTTAAATGACTGTTTTCGCTACCAGTTGTATTTAAATTGCTTGATATTTACTGCCTGTAGATATCGAATATTAAAATAGACATTATTCCAATTGCATATAGCACAAAATCGTAGTGTCTAATATGTGACTTGTAACAATAAGATACTCGTAATATAGTGTTTTTCCAAACATTCTCTCTCCAAACAGTCTCCCATGGCCCGATAATTTTCATACTGCTTCTTCGTGACCCACTCAATACTTTTAAACTCAAGCTGGTTAAGTAATATAAAAAAAATAAGGTAAGTAAAATAATACACGCTTATTGTTAGTAAAAATGTTTTACTAATATTATTTTGATATCACCTATCTATTTAGTGCGAAGTCTGCTTATTTTTTACCAAAGACTCCAAGTTCGTGGAAAATGACGAAATTTTTTTTCCTGAGGTATGGTTCCACTTCAACAAGGCGGGAATGTTGCGACCAGGTATTTTATTTTACCAAGACGCGAACCACCAAATGGGAAATGCTGAGATAATGCATAACAATAAAATATAAAATGAGAAAGGGAACTTTATGTTGTGCACATGATTTGTAAATAGTAGCATCGTCTAATCATTTGATTAGCACCGTTTGTTTTACTGCCGATTGGCTATTTCCGTACTTAGGGCTCGTGCAGCGTGCCGGCAATATTTCGCGACTGTGGTCGCACCGACTCGCTGTGACTTGTTTCAACATGTAGAACGAAATGGCTCAGTGCAGCGTGCCCGCGACTGGCGACTATTGGTCCTGATACTTGCAGCGATCAGTCGCAGTAAGTCGCTTGCGACTACTACTATATGATCAATTAATGTTCCTATTATTATTAGATTACTACATAAGTAACTAATATTATAATAATTTAGCCAGAAAGGTTAATTGATGCAGTTCGTAATCGCCGCAGAATATTAATTGGATGAATATTAAATCTTCTTCTTCTTATCCCTCCTATGACACGAACCCGTAAAACGGAATTTTCGAACTAGATGTGGGGAAAAGCGTTACATTTCTATCACCGTGATTTTGTCACGCCTGTCACTTACATCACGATATACGGTTTTGGCAAGCGGCTACTTTCTATGAGTAGTTTTTATTATTCTCTTTTAAGTAACGTTTCGTTCCATTTGAAAAAATGATCCGCAATAACCTTCCCAGTTTTACAGGCTTGTCGCATTATTCGTTAATAAACGGAGTGTCTATTCGTTTGGATCAATTTTGTACAACTATCTTTTTTGTAATTGCAATATTTACTCGGTATTTACACAGAACTAGTTATTTCTTGGTTCATAAATAGAATAAAAAAAAAAAACGAACTACAATGAGTAGCGCAGTCGCCAGTCTCTGATCGCGCATGATTTTGTTTGTCAAATAGGTACTTGTAAAATACGTTGTATGCGTATATCGTGATGTGAGTGACGGAGACAGTTACTACCGTAGGAATAACTTAAGTGATTTTGGAATGTCGTTCCTGCGTAAAACGTCACAGTGATATTATTCGACGGCTGATCATTGTGATTTTTTCATCGTGACGTTATTTACCCACCCACCCACCTTTAATTCCACCAAAAAAATTCCTGATACTAATTCAATTTTCCCTGTAGGTACGATAATTATTCGAAAATTCACTAAGCTATCGGTCGATCGCCGATAGTGTTAAGTCGTTAGTCGCGCGCATGCTGCACTGTACTTCGTCGTCAGAAGTCGTTGCGAGTTGATGTGACCGCAGTCGCGACATATCGCCGGCACGCTGCCCAAGCCCTTACTTGTTCGCACGACGCAATCACAACAACAGAATAGGAGTTTATCAATAGCAGTTTATACAGGTTTAAGTTCAAGAACCGCTGAACGATTAGTGCCGCACCAAACTGTAATGCTGTTTTTGGTATGCGAATTTAATTACGATGTTTTTCTTCACCGTTGGTAAGAGGTTTTGAATATTCACAAAGGTACGTTAGTAGGATTCGAACTGTGTCATGCTGTCGATTATGAAGCAATCGCTCTTCCCACTGATCTACCAAAGCTTTTGTCCCTATCTACTGACCCGAGAGATAGGGTTTTCTGGAGAGACTACGGGCTCGACGGCAAGTCCAGGGTACGGCGGGTGTCCGGGCTAAGCCCTCCGCCAGTTACACGTCTTCAAGGGCGTCTCTGGCGGACTTGGGTATGGACTCGCCGGGGTTTGTGGTTAGTTGCAGGGACGAACATGTTCGTTTGCCCCGGTGTTGCGTGAACGAGGCGTTCGTGCCGCGCGCAGCTAGCACGTCTTAGTAACGGTCTAGTCGAGGGCCTGAGGAGACGAGTCGCGCGAGGCACGTGAGATGCCCTTTAAGTCGGTGGCTATGTCCGGACATTATCGCACGACATGCCACTTGGTATCTCCGGCTCCGGCACTAGCCCGGAGAGCCTCTACTAGCTCTCATCTAGACATCTTCCGGTCCCTCCGGCCGTGTAGGAATTTGGGAACTGGAGAGACGCCGTTCGGTGTCGGGAAGTTAGCGTGCCTTACAGCTCCGCCACCAATGAGGAGATTTGGTAGTCGGCTTAGAATCGGCGGCTTAGCGGTGGCAACCGTTAGTAGTGCGGAGCGCGAAGGGAAGTGAGCGTACCTATAGTAGGTTCTGTTTGGAAAATAGGGAGGGTGCTGTACGTGCACCCGGGGCAGCTCACCTAAGGCACTACAGAGAACCGGATGAAGTACATGCAAACGTGCCAATCCGGGGTTAGAACCTGACTTAGATGGTCCCTGTGCGGGCTCGCTCGCACAAATCATAGTGCCCTTCCAGCATAGTCCGCAATTTAAAAGTTTGCTTTTTAAAATAAGCACATAAGCACGCTTTTCAATTTAAGCGTAAGCATTGGTCCGTTTTCATACTCATTAATTTGATTTTTAATTTTTTTATTGAATTTATATTCAACGATTTTTTGTGAAATTACTCCACTACTTTGTTATTATTATTAATACACGAGGAAATACTTTCATAGATTTCTCATAGATAGGGCTACGGCTAAAAAGTCGTTGACAAATCAAATACAAAGATCCGACAACAAGCACATAGAAAAATTCGTGAGGTCCGCTGGTTCGTTCCGTGGCTTAGTTGGCATGGCGTCTATCACGGCTTGCTAGGAGACGTCGGTTCGAATCCGGCCGGAACAAAAGATTTTTCCTAAGTGTTCGATCTTTGTATTAATAATTATAAATTTGATTATTTACGAAGTATGTTTCAAGTCCCGCCATCTATTTACCCTAAACAAATTAATTCGTCAAAGTGAATAATAATATTATAAATAAAAATAAAAGTCGTGTTTTACAAATAAACTTACTTATCTTAAAAACTTTAGTGGTTTATTGTAAGTCAATGTGGTTTACCCTTGCTTTTCGCTATCAACACAACGTTGCAAGCTTTTTAAATCATTTTTCTAAACGACTTTGTAAGCTTCAAAATAAAAAGCGTTTAGAAAAGCACACATTTTGTAAAAAAGCACAACGTTTTAACGTTTATAAAAATAACCAGTTTTTCCCATCTCTAGTAATAAGTATTCCGAGAATACAGGCATAATATCGCTATAAACGCCACACTCGATTAGAGGGTAAATTGCGAACTAATTACTTATTCCCGCCATGTCACGCATATTTTCCATCGAGGAGTACAGTCAAGGGAGAATATTAGGAGATTAAAACAATTTTTCTTTGAAGTTGTATTTGCAGCGTATATTTGTAAAGGATGTAAGAAATTATTATTTCATTATTTGAAACACTGTACAATATTGAATGTTTCAGAGTTTACATTTCATATGTTTTATTTGTTTTTTAATTAGAAAACTATTATATTTACATTTGTTTACACATTGGTATTTGAAATAACAAAACAAAAATGTTTAACTAAACCTAAACCGGGTTTTAAAAACAGAGTTTCTACTTATCAATAATTTGATTGCCATCGCTAGGAGCGTTATTCGAATTGTTCTTTTGACGACGGCGATGGCTAGCAACCAATAATATTGTTATTACAGGATTATATATTTTTCACAAAACAAACTTCTTGCACAACGATACGCTTACGGGAGCGACTATTCATAAGCTAGGTAACGCGGGCCCGGCCCCCTGTCCAGTCTATTATTAGTATTTATTTGGTCTGTGGAGGTGAATATTTTCTTCAAATCTAAGGACTACTACTGAGGTACCCTCTTTCTAACAAAAAAATAGTCAACAAAGTCGGTTCACAAATACCGCGGAGTTATCGCGTAACATATTTACGTACAAAAAAACATACAGTCGAATTAAGAACCTCCTCTTTTTTTTAAAGTCGGTTAAAAATAAAATCATTACAAGTAAAGTGTAATAATTTATATTTTGATTGTTTTTGACGATAAAATCTTTTAAAGTTAAAAAAAAAAACGAAAAATATTTTGTTTCGGTGTTATTAATTACAAAAAGAGTAGAAAATCGAAATGAAACTTATTTAATATTATGTTGTTAAATGTTCTTCTTCATCTTTGTGTTTATGTTTTCTTGTAAATATTTGAACTTTCTAATTACAGCAGCCATGGAAAACAACAATTTCTAATTATCGTTTTTATGAAATATTTGTGTCCAACTCGAAAATCACTTTATTCTAACGCCATTTTGGCCAGTATTTAGACATATTAATAGTTTTGCTTAAACTTATTCATATTTCAATGTTATTAGTTATAATAAGTGAGAAAAAAAATGATCACGATAATTAGGCGAGAACACCTAATTGTGAGCATGGCCGACATCACATTTGAAGCGACAACTGACTCCGCCATGTATGAATATATCAAAAAATGTACACAACCCAAAATACAATACAAAACATCAACTACCCTTTTCATACAACTTCTTTTATTCTTGTCACTTCGGATCGCAGCCTTTTTGACGATATCACTGATCTGATCAACGTAAGTCCTTCTGGGACCTCCTCTTCCGTGAGGCTCGAGAGTTGTGTCAGGATATAGCAAAGTGGCATTCCGTGGTCTCTGCCTAAACCTCCTGTGGGACTACGGCGTATGCTTTATGTGCGTGTGCGTGTGGTTATGTATGTGCAATACAAAAAAATAATCACTCCCTGAACGAATTAATAATAACGCACACACTCAACATAGCCCCACACTAGGGAAACCTTGTGTCGCGGGTGTCATAGACACACACATCGACAAACTCAAATTCGGCGATCCTCTCACGATTCTTTCAAACTACGTGTTACTGACACTTCCTTGACTCACAACTTTTGTCTTATTTTCCTCCATATCTTTCATTTATTTCCTTATTGTGCAGTGTAATTATTTTCCGGAATTATTTCCTGCAAAAGAAGATAACATATGTAAGGATAACCTAACCTCAGTACAGTTTACCACCCTTAGAGGTCGAATATTTTCTTCAAATTCTTCTTCATTTCTGAGGTACCCTCTTTCCAACAAAAAAGAATCGTTAAAATCGGTTCACAAATGGCGGAGTTATATAGTATGTTACGCATACATAAAAAAAACAGAGAACCTCCTACTTTTTGAAGTCGGTTAAAAATATAGTGTATTTATGAACTTCTTAGATTTGCGTTATTGCTACACCATTGTTGTGATTATTTTTCAGATTTAAATACCGTATTTTTCAAACAAAGCAACGTTTCGGACTCTTCACTTGGTCAAAATACTGCCAGTTTTCTACAAACCACAAGGTCATTGTAATTCCATTATAACTCCACTGAGATTATAACAATGGCACTTGATTCTAATAGAGTGTCAGTGGAATGGCAGAGATGGCATTAATTTATACAATCACTAACAATCGAAGTCGTCTTACTAAAGCTAACGTGGAAATTACAACGCGTATCATAATTGTTATCTCGTTGAAGTCGCAAATCAAAGCCTTATTTTCTCAAACTAGTATCTTATAAAGAGTGATTATTCAGAAGATGGCAAAACTTTCTATTTATTTTAAATTTCTTATCAAGGGTGTTAATTTGGATGCATTACTTTAAGAATAGGTAAAAGCCAGTGTGTGAATATGAAGGAAATGTGACGTGAAATCAGCCTGCAAAATTTGTTTAAACAATCCATTTTTTGCATTTCAGTAACTTTGTGCTTTAAGATAGGTACGAGTTTAAGAAAGTAAAGCGGCGAAATTAGTCGTCAAATCAGTACAGAGTCCTAAAAAAACCGACCTCAAAAGTACGTGGAATTACATCTATTTGCCAAGTTTTATTGAAATATCCTTAAATTCGCCACTATACAGGACTTGACACTGGAGATAATAAAAATCGGTTCTCACTACTCAAAGAATATTGAGAGAAAAACGCCTTGAATTG
>NW_020653754.1:1094534-1112326 GCF_003589595.1 Hyposmocoma kahamanoa | reverse complement strand
AAAGCTGCTCCGGAAAGCTCAAAAAAAACAACAAACTTTATAGAATATTTTTATAACATTTTCTAAGGTCCTAAGAATTATAATCCCTTTGTCTCCTAAATCGATTAGAATCGAGGAATGTGTTGCATTAAGTGAACATCACTAATTGTAAAATTTGACCAAGACATGACGAATCGGCCGTACCACGAAACTGAACACATAATACGAAAAAGTACCGTTCGTTCCATATTCATGACCTACTAAATAAGGACAACAAGTGTACCGCACCAAGTAAAAGCCGCAACGTATAAGCAGTAAATGACGCGGCGCACACTCGTTTGCATAATTGTTTTCCTGAAATTTACTGATGATTTCGAGTGATCTTTAACTACAATAACGACCGGGCGCGTTCGTTAAAAAAAAGCAGTGGAGAAAAATTAATTTTCATAGATTCTCACAGTGGCGCTATGACAAAAAAGTCGTTATAAACCAGAAACAAAGACCGCAAGAAGCACTTAAATAATTCGTAAGGTTTACAGCTCGTTTGTTCGTTCCGTAGCTCATTTGGGAGGGCGTTAGATCGGATTGAAGGGATTTTTCTTAGTGTTCGATCTTTGGCTCGAAACATAAAACTCCGATGCGACGTCGCATCGCAGAAATCTGAGCGCACACGACGCATCGCAAGAATCTGCGAATTGCTCCTCGTCGCTCATTTGTGTGTTTTTCCTATATTTTCTTATCAATAACAGTAGCGCAACACTCCTTTTACGATCCATGTCGCTACCTAGTGTAAAAAATACGTTCAGTACGATTAAAGATCGTCTAAGGAATGGTTACCCGAACCGTGGCACTGAGATGCCTTGCCGCAAGAAATCGCATCGCATCTATTCGCGTAGTTTTCTGCGTTGCGAATTCCCATCGCGCAGTTTTGTGTTTCGACCCTTAATATTACTATGTATATCCTTAATATTATGTATATATTTTATTACGTTAATCTAACCGAATAACTTGTTTGTTGCGAAATGTTTACTTCATAGGTAATTTATGATATTATGAGAAAGTATTATGTATGTACATAGGCACTATTTGCGTAACGTGGATTATTCCATTCATGGAAATCTGAAATTTCGGTCACGATTTGCCTAAATAGGCTTTTTATGTAAAGTAGCCAAGCCACTAAATGGGTAGTGGTTATCGTCGCCCATAGACATCTGCAACATCAAAGATGCTGCCCACGCGTTGCCAATATTCGAGAGCCCTGTTGACTCGCTTTTTGATAAACCCCATGTCATACCGCGAAAGAAATACTTCAGGAGGGAGGCATTCTACATGTTGCACGTTTAAGGCAGGAATAAACGTGATGCCCGCGTGATTTGCCATGCCAAGCATCAAAGACATTGATAAAGATAAAGGATACGCTGTACTGTTTTGACAAGAACGTGACAGTGGCAACAAATTTGAAATGTGGACCACTATTACGTCTCATGCACCCTCAATTTTTTTGCTGACATTGGATTATACCACTCCTTCACATCACATCTCTTCGAGTGAAACACTGCGGGTAGATAGATAGAACACTTTGAGAAGCATCAAGCTAAAATATGGTCGGATGATTTCGTATCACGTTGAATAAGTGGACCCTATTCGCAACTGGACACACGGCTATTGTCAATTGTTACTCTATTGCCTTTTATTAAATGTAATCTTGATACGATACGTACAACAATTTTCGTAGTTTATTTATTTGTATTTGTTTTTTAGGTAATAAAAATCTTTCTAATAAAGACTTCGAGAGGTATAATGTGAGATCGGTGAAAGAAAATCGATGCTATTGCCCCATATACCTGCTACTAAAACACTTTTTTGTGTTTTTTTTAAGATATCAAGTGGACGAACAAGTTGTGCACCTGGTGGTAAGCGACAGGCCTATCCATAACAGTTGCAGTGCCACTAATAGCTTTAAATCCCAAAATTCTTAGGGGTACTGTCGTTGCGCCCACCACTCTGGACATAAGTTGACAAGTCGCATGTGCCTGTAATTTCACCAGCACACTTATTCTTCTAAACCGGAACGCAGTAATGGTCACATTATTGCTTGTCCGCAGAAATAGGTAACTTACTAATTTGCCTAAACTGTTTTAATGACCAGGTCTAGTCGGAGAACGGTTGTTTCTCAATTTAGAGACCGACGGTTCAAGTCTCTGTGGCAGCATGTACCTAAGTATGATATATTTAAACATTTAGTAGCTGTAGAGTTCCTTGTGAAAGAGTTTGTCCAGGGAAGTATTACCATAACTGGCTCCGTGGCCGAACGGTTACCATGCCGGACTGCCACGCAGACGCCCCAGGTTCGATTCCCGGGCCGGGAGAAATATTTGCATGGCCTACATTTATTTCTCTCGTGACTTTGGGTGTAATTTGTGGTTGTTTATGTGTATGTCCATGGCACCGCGACACAGGGTTTCCCTAGTGGGGCTATGTTGAGTGTGTGCGTTATTATTAACTATTAACTAACTATTAACCATTGAGTTTTGATATTGAAGGATAAGGGTGCTGGTGAAATTTCACGTACATGGGACTTGTCAACTTATGTCTCAGGGTGTCTCAGGGCGTAGTGGCAGTGCCCCTTAGATCTTTCTGATTTAGAGAATGGGGTACTGCAACTATCGAGTTCTTAAGTTTTAGCGATTGTTACACATAGGAATTGAAAAAATTTTTTTCGTATATTTGTTCTTTTCTTAATTTTTAATATTAAGTAAGCAACAAACAAGCATACGGCCCGCTTGATGAAAAGCAGTCATCGTCGCCTATGAACGCCTGCAACACCTGGGACGCCACGAGCGCGTTGCAAACCCTTTAAGACCCTTCTCACGCCCTCTTTGCAGGACTTCATGCTGTATTCCTGCGGGAAAACCGACAGGGACTTCATTCCACAACCTAATTGTACGTGTTTTTTCAAACACACCACGTTTCGGATAAGTCCCATGGTCACGGCTGATTGAGATGGTAGAGTCATCAACTAATTGTGTCTAATGTTAATGAAAATCACCCAATTTTATGTTATTATTACAAAAGTTATTAATTAAATAACTTATTTTTAATAGTTCAGAGAACATTTCAATTTCAGCTACATGTGTTTTACAAAATTATTATATTTTAAAAATATATTTTCTTTATTAAATTTCATTTCTTTTTTCATTTTCATTTTTTTATTTCACTTTCAGTTTACCTGATGCAAAGTGACAATGAGGTCGACGATGGAGGATGCACACATAGATAATGCCTATTCAGCAGGAACAAGTCTGCAGGCAGGGAATTCCATTCCATAGCCGTTCGCAATATAAATGTGGAAGCGTAAAGGCCCATTTAGATTGAGAGAGTTTCACGTCTCGAAGATACGATTATCGAAAGAATATAAAAAACTTTCCTCGTCTAAACATTCGCGATTATCGCCCTTCCACGTGTGCGATAATCGCCTCGCCTTTCAATATTGAACGTCTCCGTGTAAACAGAACTTGAAAGCAAAAATCGTATTTCGAGTTTTTGTGCCAGCCGTTTCTACTATGAGTACAGTGCGCGAGGGTATTTTGATTATCACTACTTTTCTAAGACAAGATTTAAGGAAACGAGAACGAAAAAAAATTTGGGTTTAGAAATGTTATAAAATTTGGAAAAAAAATGTATATTTGTATACACTGCAATGAACTTAATATTATCAGCAGTTCCAAATTTGAATGGTTTTTGCGTCATTTTGATATGTCCATAGTCAATACCGCAGTAATCACGGAATTCGAATGGCATTTCTCGCACTCAAAACGATTCGAACTGATTTGTACGATAATGAACTTGAAAAAATGTCATACGAGGTCGTGACTTGTCCATCCCGTCACTTGTTACCATAAAAAATAATTGTCAATGTTTCGCAGCAACACCTCTCGCTAGAGGTGAATAAAAACATTGTAATGAAGCGTGCACGTGTCGATAAAGTTTTACAACCTTTAAAAAACGTGTAAAGGCCCCAATCAGTTGTTCTTAGAGGCGATCAATGTCATAATAAAATTTATTTCTCTTTGTTACAGGTCTACCCAATGACTTATCAGTGTATTGGCACCAGTACCCTTACCGCCTGGGTTTAGGGTTTTGCAAGCTGCGTGCTTTGATTTCTGAAGCGTAAGTGTTTTTGTATTTGCTACCTGTTGAAGCCTACATAAGTTCAGCTTGAAAATAAATAATTTTGTGTATCTCAACGCAAGAGACGCCATTGTGCTTTTTATAGATTTTTGATTTTGACGTCTAACTTATAACAAAATTATATTACTATAGACCACTGATAGTATAGAAGCGTGCGACCATGTATACCTACCTATAAGTTTTTTTAAATAAAATTGTAGTCAGATAAGTTGCCGTGCTAACGTGTACTCTAGTAGCTTCATAAAGAGAAAGAACGTATGAGACGACACGATGATGTATTCGGTAAAAAAATAGAGGTGAAAGTTTATAGAATATGAAATTTTGAATATATTCTTTAATAACTTTTGTGTAAAAGGAAAACCGACCCCAAAAGTTCGTGGAGTTACATTTATTTACCAAGTTTTATTCAAATCGGATACCGGAAAGTGCGCGAAACCGGATTCGTACCCTAGGTTGCCTTAGAGGAGGAATATTTTCTTCAAATTTAAATGGGATCAATACTGAGGTACCTTCTTTCCAATAAAAAAGAATCATCGAAATCGGTTCACAAATGCCGAAATAATCGCCTAACATACATAAAAAATACGCTCCTTTTTTGAAGTCGGTTTGCCACCATCGAGTATATAACTAGAAATAAAGACGAAATAAGGGCCACCCATCCAAGGCAACTCATCGGGCAAATAGGCCTTATATCACATTTGAACATTAACTCTCGTTTGCACTGAAATCATAAATTAGAAAGATGAAATAGTACAGCGCCAACAACTGACCTATGTGTACGTCCTCTGTATTCCAAAAATATTGTGTATTTATTGTAATAAAGATATTATCTTTTACTATGGGGGGCTGTTCCGTTCAGTGGTGTGGGAAAACAAAACATCTAATTGCAAAACGAACGGAATCACATTTCTTCGTTAATTAAATATGTAATTTTTCAATTTTCGTCCATTATAGCAAAGCTCAAGGTAAACTGGTCGATTTGAAGTGAAACAATTGATGACACATGTCAATTGTTTCGGATTCGGGCTGGCTAATCGGAGCGCAGTTGTCACCGTAATGATTAGGCAGACTAGTTTTCAAACAAATTAAATGACATTTCGTCTCTGTTTCTGGTTATATACTCGGCACCAACGCAAACCGCAAAAAGCCGAGAATAGAAAAAGGAATGTCACCGTTAACAGATGACATTAAGAAAGCAATCACGTAATGACACGTTTACATATAAAATTAACGTCGCGGTTACATTCTCTTTCGTGGGAAATCATATAGATAAACCACATGGTAGAAGACCTGCAACGCGGAGAAATTTAAATTTAATTACCTTCTTAATTAATTCAAAAAGATCGCAATTTAGATTAAATAGCCTTATAGCGATAAAAACAAGCCGTTGCGATATGTATGTTTACTTAGGAAACATTTTATCCTTACAAAATTATATAGGTATTTATTCTGGTACGTATTTGAAATTCCAATATAATAATACGTGTAAAATTTGCCACGTGTAAGGCAATTTCGTGTTCAAATCGAAAAGATTGGGCTGTATATGACTAGAAATATTATTACCTATCACTGAAGCCAAAATTGATATAGGATGTTTAATAACAAAACATTGTTAGGTTATGAAATGATGGCATAGGAAAAAAACAAGAATACAAGAATACAAGATATTTATTCGCTGAAAAATGTAGTTTACAATGGTGTTATATTATATTATTATTAGATCGTACATTTCACCAAAACTTGGCATACGAATATTTTACACAATTCTTATTTCAATCACGCACAGTGGTTAAATTTTACATTTTATGTTATCTATTAAAAAATCATTTATATTGTAGTAGCATTGTGTAACTAACAAATTATGTAATTTTATTTTAAATTGCCTACAATTTAGTTCTTTAACTGCATCTGGTATTTTATTAAATAATTTAGGTGCCAATATAAACATCGTTCTATTGTGAAAGGTGGGGCGTTGTTTTGGCCGTATTTCCATTTTGTTCCTTGTTTTCCTGGGATGTCTGGTTTTCACTAGATTAAAGTTGCCTGGATTTTGTTTTATATAAACACAGGCCTCGTAAATATACATAGATGGTAGGGTTAAAATCTTTAGTTTTCTAAAATAGGGTACACAGCTTTCTCGCTGGCCCACACCAAACACGGCCCTGACACATTTCTTCTGGGTTTGAAACAGTGGTGTAATATGTGTTGCAGCAGCGTTCCCCCAAAGCAGCGGACCATATCGCAAACTAGAGGCTACATAGGCGTGATAAGCACAAAGAGCAGTTTTTTGTGACGTTATTCTCGTCAGGACGTATACGTATTTACTAAGTTTAGTATTTAACTTATTTATATGTGACTTCCAGCTCAAGTGATTATCAAGAGTAAGGCCCAAGAAATTTGTTTCATCAACCTGAGCTACATTTTGTGCATTGTAGGTTATAGTTAAATTTTTTGGTCGTGATTGTGGCATATAGAATTGCATAAACTTAGTCTTGTCCAAATTTACTACGAGATTATTTAATTGTAGCCATTTTATAGTGTCACTTAGTGCATCATTTAAAGTTGATTCATATTCATCAATATTAGTGCATCTCACAACCACAGACGAATCGTCAGCAAAAAGTATCATCTTTTGTTGAACATGGTCTGACAAGTTGTTAATATAGAGAATATATAATAGTGGCCCTAAAATACTGCCCTGCGGTATACCGCGCTCTACAGTTCTAATATTTGATTTGGCTACTTTCTCCGTGTTTTTGTCCATGTATGTAATATGTGTCTCTTGTTGGCGATTCTCTAGATATGATTTTATTAGATCATGTGCTGGTCCTCTCAATCCGTAGTCATATACATATTTTGTCTTATAGTAACTTATGTGACACAAAGTCAAATGCTTTCGTCATGTCCATGAAGATTGTAGATACTGCTTCCCTATTATTGATACTAGCCGATACAGTTGTTAGTAAATCAATTATTGCATAATTTGTAGATTTATTTTTCTGGAAGCTATACTGTTCTAGTTTTAATGTTCCAGATTTTTCTAAAAATCCATAAATACTATTATAAATTATTCGCTCCAATATTTTTGATAGCACTGGTAGTAAAGCAATGGGACGGTAGTTTTCACATATTTCCTTATTCCCTTTTTTTAATAAAGGCTTAATAACAGTAGTTTTTAGTTTCTCAGGAAAAATGCCCTGGGACAGGCATAAATTAAATATGTAACATAAAGGACTCGCTAATTCTTTTGAGCAAAATTTGATAACTTTGCTTGAGATGCCATCATATCCCACGCTATGTGTATGTTTCATGTTTCCGATTATTTTTATTATGCATTGTGGGGTGGTTGGTGTTAAATATATGGAGTTTCTTGATCTTTGTATCTTGTAGTCGTATCTATGGTCTGCATTACTAGCATCGTGTTTTATCAAATCCACAAATGAATCATTAAATAAGTTGGCTATGCCCTTAGGTTTATACACATATGTTTTATTCTTAAGGAATATTTTTGAAATATATTCCTTTTGCTTGATATATTTTTGTTTATTGATTAAATTAACATTTTTATAAATGCTCATTATTTACGCTAGTTAGTAGTAGTTCTGAGAGACGGCCTCCTCACGTAATTGTAATTTAAATTTATGTTGCAAAGACACTTGCAAAGACGTTCCTAACACTAGATTATTTTAATATTTTTTATAAAAAAAAAACTGCTGGAAGCTGAAATAAGACGAAAAAGTGCCATTTTTGACGGCCTTACCCAAGTACGTCTATGTATCTTCACAAATAGAATAAAGAGATCAGTTTCTTTCGTCTGGAAATCCGGAATTCGAAAAAAGTAATTAATTAATATTTGGTGGTTTTTGTGGTTCTCTTTTAGCTATATATAGCTAATATATATAGCCGCTGCTAATACCTTTTATTAGATACAAGCACCCGGCAACTGGAAGCGAATATTCATACAATTGCGGTTGCCGCAACCGGCGACAGTGTTCGACTGCCGCAACCGGCGACTATCTGGATTTCATATGAATTACAGTATGAAAATAGAATATTCACTTCTAGTTGCCGGTTGCTTGTATCCAACGCAAAATGTTTGCTCGGCGCCTCATACTGCTAGTTTTCAAAGAAACCTGCACCTATCGAAATAACTTCTAACGTATTCGTTTCGAATCCAGGAACGACGCGACGGTCCGAAATGTCACAGGGTCACAGGGATCATTTTATCTCTAGGTGTACAAGCGATATTCGTATTTTCTCGGATTCGAATTGGACTTAGTGTACAAGCGAAGTGGGTCCGACTTTTCTAGATCGTGTACTCACGTTCTTACTCCAACTCATCGTCCAAGGTAAAAATGTTGGTAGAAGCCGGCACTCGTGGTTGAAAAATTTGAGGGAATGGCTCAGCTGCAGTACCACCTCGTGCTTTAGAGCGGCAACCTCCAAAGTCAGTGTTACCATGACGTTACCAACCTTCTATAGGAGACGAACCCTAAGAAGAAGTGTAGTATAAAAAATAAACTTTTCAAGTACAGTCAAGAGCACATCAATGTTAACACTTTGGACTTTGGATCGTTCTTACATAGTATAGCAGGACCAAATAGGGTAACTCCCACCTGTTCAGCGCATCAATGCCTACACTTCACTCGGAGCGTAGGGTTGTCACGTTATTATTTAAGTTGTATTACAGACTTTAAACATAATTTAGAAAAATAAGGTATTTATTACAGTATTTTTGTGCTATATTGTCAAAGTCAAATAATCATTTATTCCATAGGTAAAATTTTTACACTTGAAAACGTCATTTGTAAGCTACTGCTCGTTCTGACCTCCCTGAGAGGAACGAGCAAGAAACTCTAGGGATTGCTCTTTTCAAATAAACTTAAATGCTAGACTCTTGTTGTCTTTCTTATCTAAAACATATTCTTCAATTTTGTAATATGACTTTTCAATCAAAATACTTTTAATGTAAGTTTTAAACTTAGGAAATGATAATCTTAATATATTCTCCGGAATCTTGTGGTAAAAACGTATACAGTTCCCCATAAAAGAATCGTTTATCCTAATAAATGTACAACTTTTCTCTGGGAGAAACCCGAGAACCTAAACGGTACACAGAACGAATCGCTCGTTTTTGCGGTTGAAATTACATTTGTCATATCGTCGGGTAATTTTGAAACCTTGTAACTCGTTTTTGAACGAAATTCCTGTTTTACTCCTCAAACGCAATATGGGGTAATTAAAGTTTAAAATATAATACGTAAACAGTTTTTAAGTTATAAAATAAAGATATAATAAATTATTATTAATCATAGATTGTCATATAATTGTTTCTAGTAATTCTGTTTTTTGTGCCCACTCAAAAAGTTACATCATGGATTTTCATGAAGGAGGATGTTTGCGGTTAGCAGACACCCACACACGTTGCGCTACACGTCACAGTCCATACGTATAAAGAAACAAACAGTCTTTTATTACATTATTATCTATGTTAGTCTAATGGGTCAATGTAACTTGAGAATACATAAATTAAAAAAAATGGAAGGTACGAGGCTTACGAATTTAGCGGACGATATGCAATACTTGCATATTGATGTCTTTATACCAGTATCGCGGATTAGCATCCCGATTATGGGAATATAATCTTGAAATAGTAATGAAATGCCAGTATCAATGACACATTTATAAATAAAAAATATAGAAATTTGACAGTTAAAGAAATTAATTACCGAGCTTCAATTCTAAATTAAAGGCGCGTGCGAACCGCTTTATGCAACTCGAATACCGTGCAAGGTTGTGTGAATATGAGCGTCTGTACAAGGCTCGCAACCGGCGTGCATACATACAAGCCGTGTTGCTACCATCGAGTATATAACCAGGAATAGAGACGAAATAAGGGCCACCCATCCCTGGCAACTTTTCAGGCAAATAGGACTTGTATCACTTTTAAATATCAATTCTCGTTTGCACTGAAATCACAAATTAGAAAGCTGAAATGGTACAGCGCCAACAACTGACCCTGTGTGTACGTCTTCGTGTATTCCAAAAATGTTCTGTGTTTATTGTAATAAAAGTAATATCTCTAACTGTTCCATTCGGTGGTGTGGGACAAAAACAGCAAAACACCTAATTACAAAGCAAACGGAATCACATTCCATCGGTAATTAAGTATTAAATATGTAATTTTTAAATTTTCGTCCCTTATAGGAAAGCTCAAGTTAAACTGGTCGATTTGCAGTGAAGTAATTGACGACACCGTGATGACACCCGTCAATTGTTTCGAATTCGGGCTGGCCAATCGAAGCGCAGATGTCACCGTAATAATTTGGCAGAATAATTTTCAAACAAATTAAATGACGTTTCGTCTCTATTTCTGGTTATATACTGGATGGCTGCTATACATTTGTATGGCGTTACACTACTTGTCTTATTATACTATATCAGCACAGTTTTATCTGTAAATAAAATTGTAGTTAATGATGATGTAAATAGGCACTTTTTTGAAGTGCATAGGTATTTGTTCATGGTGTTTTTTTTCTTGCAGGGCAACATACATATCAGTGTTAACAATATCAGCGTTTTCTCTGGAGCGCTACCTTGCGATCTGCCACCCGCTGCACTTGTACGCAATGGCTGGGCTGACGCGGGCCTCCCGGATCATCCTCGTGCTTTGGATAATATCTATCGTCTGCGCCTCGCCTTTTGCCGTGTACAGCGATATCAGCTACAGGGAATACCCGCCAAGTAAGTTGTACTTGATGTAACAAAGCCACTTCAGCAAAATAACAAACTTTCTATGTCCCAATTTTGATTTTTTTTTGAAACCACTTTATCATTGTAATTCCTTTGAAACTCTGATTGAGGTTTAAAAATATATAAATCGACAAATCCGTACAACGACGGCCTATGCATAAGATTGCTTATTCTCAGAACATTGTACATTTCGTTTGTTGTTCTTCGCTGTGGGTATCAGATCGACTGTTGTTCGATTTTATATTTCCAAAATGAAATAAGATAGATAAAAAAATTCTGAAAACACCTGACGATTGGCCTTATTCTGAATAACGAGATTATGTATTTATCATATTATCACTTTATAATCACATCAGGGGGTCTACTCTCGATCTCCGTCTGACATCCGTCCGAAACAATTACTGCTAAATAAACAATACTTGACCAAATGAAATGACGCGTCATGCGAATGAAGTTTCATACTGGATACTTGTCTTTTAATTTTGTCGAATATTACTTATTTGACAGTAATTGTTTCGGACGGATGTCGGACGGAAATCGAGAGTAGACCCCCGGACTCTGTTCTTCGGATGAGTCGAAATGTAAAACAACGTCACACATGTTGCTCAGATTAAATAAACCCTTGTGTTATGGAAATCAGAAACAATGACGGTATCATAAAACACTCAAACTCGACATAATACGAACAGAAACATTAGTTTTCTACATTGACTCGACCGGGAATCGAACCCAGCACCTCAGAGACTGACACCATGAAAATTGATGAGCAAGTCACTCGACCACAGAGGTCGTAAAAAAGATTACATTGCAATTGTGTGAGTATTTATTATTCAGTTAAAATCAAGTTGCAATGGCGGTTGATTCTCAATAGGGTGTCAGAAAAATGGCAGTTATGGCATACAGTCATTTAATCAATCACTAACGATTGTTGTCCCTTTACTAAAACTACCATGAGAATAACTATGCATATCTTAATTTTTATCTCGTTCAGCAATTTCTTTTCATATTTGCATTTTTGTCGAGTAGGTTATTACTAGATTACGTCATAGACTTGCCACCGACTTTTTTTGTAATAAATACCAAGTGACGGGACGTAGAAGTCGTCCGCCTGATGGTAAGCGACATGACTATACATTTCTCTACCTAATACTGGTGGCAATTTGAATTATTTAAGTATTCGTGTACACATATTATCGTGAAATATTAAATATTATTTCAGGATTCTACACTCGAATAATAAGTAATACGTCATGACAATATTCTAGAATATTTAAATACCTTATAATAACTGCCACCGAAATTAGACAGAGAAAACTAACCTGAAAATTACCTGATAATTATTAGTGTTGCACATAACTTCGATATCTTCAATGCGAGGTTAAATAGGTGCCTGTGCTCAAAATCAAATTACAAGTGTTTGTTGTGTACCAAGTTGAATTGCTTGCTACAGAGAGAACTTGATATATATCTATCTTTCTTTTTCATTTCATTAACAGTTTATTTCGTCCTCTTTCGCTTGACTTGTTTTGAATCTGGAAGGTTTCCGTGATTGGTGCCCTTGTTTCTCGAAGAGATTACATCTCCTCTTAGATCTGTCTACAGTGAAAGCTTTGTAGGAATTAGATAATTAAGAACGTGACTGTTTACAATTTACAACTCATTTAAGACGTTTATTCACTTAGTTAAAGAAAACCATTTGGATTTAATTTATTGCTTAAGGGTTTTCTATTAAGGGGTCTCTGGGCTCACGCACTTGAAACTTGCCGGAATTGCGGGGTAATTTTCAGGTTAGTTTTCTCTACCTAATTTCGGTGGCAGTTTTTAATAAATGTTTAAATATTGGAGAAGGTTGTCATGCTTCGAAACATGGTAAAACCACGTATATCTTATTATCGTATCGATAGCATACACTACTGTACTTGCTCTCGTGCGAAAGGAGTTGCTAATCCGCGTGGTGGTCTTGCTGATTGTTGCCCAGAGCACGCCAGACGAGAGAAAAGCAATGACACATCTTGCGGGGACGCTCCTTTCGTGCACCCCACTTTTGTAGTCGTGAGAAGTACCACATACATTTTTTTATCTAATAGATTTTTCCAATTTTGTTTATTATTTAGTAATTATAGAGCACCTTGTGAAAGAATTCGTTGAGGGAAGTGGTGCCACCTTATCTATTTCTGCTGCCAAGAAGTAATGGTAAGGGTACTTACTGGTGAAATTATAGTCACATGTCTCAGGTTTGACGGGCGCAGTGGCAGTGCCCTCAAATCTTTGTGATTTAAATATCTAAGTGGTACTATAAATGTTATGGACAGGCGTGTCGCGTTTGATACAATAAAAAAAATCGTACCCCACTTGCTTTGTGAAGCAAAGGAATTTAATAGGAATTTAATAATAAACATCAATTTGCTTGTAAGCTAAATACACAAATTACTTACAATGTGACTAAGTACAAGATCATTATCATAGTACTCGTAAAATAAGAGCAAGAAGGGCAACTCCCGTTTGTTCGACGCGTAAATGCCTACATTTCGCTCGCAGCGTAGGGTTGTTACATTCGTTTATTGAAAAACACTTGAAAGCTTACAGTATTTAAATTACCAAAACGGTAATTAAGTAAGCTGCCGCCGGAGGATTTAAAAAAAAACGAAATTTAAGTTTAACTAATTTATTAAAAACTGAAAACTACAATATAATTATTACGTGCTAAAGCTAATGCCTGGGTTTGATGCTAAAAAATGAGTGTCATGAAAAATTATAAAATACGCAAACTGGGGGAAACGCTGACGTTGGTCTCGTTGCTGCTGCACGTTATGCTGACACTGCTTGCACGCGCTGTTGCGATGTGCTTCTCATTTGGGGCGCCGACATACATGATTTCAGCGATATAATTCCTCCACTCTCAGATCAGCAATTATTTTCCAACTTTCAGTGAAAACATTGGTGGAGGAGATGGTTTCGCATAGATATGATTTCCAGTGGTTTCAGTGGTTTTATCTCGTCGAATGCTGGTCGTCTTTTCAGATGATTTTGGTTCTGTGTTTTTCCAAACGTAGTAGCGGCGAGCCAGTACGGCGAGGGCGAGTACAGCTGCACCGAATAGTATAATGTAAAACGGTATAGTAGTATGGTACAGTACATCAGGAATCGTCTGCAATTGTAACTGAGGCTTGAACATAATCTTGTCTTGAACGGTGTGTAAACTTCTTCGTGAAATGTTGCTTCGTGATATAATAATATTGATTTTTACATAATATCATTGTTTACAACACTACAAAAGGCGCGCGGAGAAAATACGATTTGTTTATTTGACAAAACAGGCAACAGCGCACGGAGGCGGAGTGCAGAATCAGCTAGTCGTCGCATCAGGCATGCACGGTACGACAACGTTGCACGGAGCGCCGTTCAAATCTTGCTAATTTTCTCATACTAATCTTTTGTTTTACGTGTCGCGCCGTAAAGTAATTTCTTTCGCACTCATTGAATTCAGGGGGCTACTCTCGATCTCCGTTCCACATCCGTCCGAAACAATTACTATGAAATAAGTAGGTAATATTCGACAAAATTAAAAGACAAGTATCCAGTATGAAGCTTCATTCGCACCACGCGTCTTTTCATTTGGTCAAGTATTGCTTATTTGGCAGTAATTGTTTCGGACGGATGTCGGACGGAGATCGAGAGTAGGCCCCCAGTACTGAATTTTGTAAACAATTTCGGTTTCTTATGAGCACATCGCCGAACGCTCCACTCAAGGGTAAGTAATGATATACTGTAAAAGAGAAAGATAAATTCCAATTGTACTAATGAACCTTCGTAGTCCAGCTCTAAGTTACTTTTTTTTATTCATATAGATTAATTTTCTTACTAATACACTTTTGTCGAGTGGTTCTAGGTTGATATTGCGTTCTTGTAAATTTCATCAACTTTAATGGAAAAAGCATTGACTTACAAATAAATGGACGTCGGGTCTAATACAAAAACCACGAAAAAAATGTCCCAAGTCAACCTATTTAAACGTAGTGACATGTAAAGGAATATGAAAAAGCTAAAACGTTGAATTTAAATTGTAAT
Organism: Hyposmocoma kahamanoa; assembly: GCF_003589595.1. Taxonomy (NCBI): domain Eukaryota; kingdom Metazoa; phylum Arthropoda; class Insecta; order Lepidoptera; family Cosmopterigidae; genus Hyposmocoma; species Hyposmocoma kahamanoa. The sequence continues at coordinate 1,097,335 of NW_020653754.1, read as the reverse complement.
GTCATCGCAGTACTGTCTAATTTTGCTTGCTTCGCTGTCAGTCGAACAAACGAAGACTAAAGCGTGAATGACGCTCTGTATACGATTTTAACGCCCTATAAGTTCGGACACTTTTTAGCGCGGACCCGACGTCCATATAATTGTAAGTCAATGGGAAAAAGTTTTTTGTTTACTAAACTTTATTAACTTAATTTGATTAATGTTAAACTGTTGCAATTTAAAACTGTTTTGTCAGAAAAATATATTTTGTTACATTTCGATGTTAAAAGATGTTAATTTTATTGCTGCTTGCCTATTTATTAATTTTATTTTATTTTTTATTATAACCAGGGATCGGAATAGGTAGAGTTTTTTTACCAAAACTTCGACGAATATAGACAGAAAATGGAGACTGCCTTACGACAACATTTTTTAGGGCCTGAGCCCGTTCGGGATTCGGGAAATCACTTAAGGACATTAAAAATTTACCTAATTGGGGACAGGCAGGTACACTATATTTATCTTAACTTTGTTACGCACAGTGAGTCGGATCTGCGATATTGCGGATATTGGATTTTTTTCACGATACCTCTCTAAAAAAATGCCAATTGAGAGATCCTACTGTCCTAATTAAATATTGTCTATATCACATCTATATCACATTTTGCCATAAATCTAATAGTTTAGTAGGAAAAAAATTAAATGTGTATTTTTTGTATGGGACCCTAACCTTTAGTGCCCCATCGTTACAAAGTCTTAGTCGATATAGTCTTGAAATCACCACAGACGTATTATTAGATCTATCTTCTACAGATTTGCACACTACACGCGCGCCCAAACTTGCGTATTCACTACTTATACGCGTCAGAAAATGTGCAAAAAGTGCTCATAAATACGATAATAATAATAACGCACACATTCTACGTAGCCCCGCATTAGGGAAAACCCCGAGTCGCGGGTGCCATGGACACACACATAGACAACCACACATTACACCCAACTCACGAGAAAAATAAATGTAACAAATATTTCTCCCGGCCCGGGAATCGAGTCTGGGACCTCTGCGTGGCAGTCCCGCATGGTAACCGTTCAACCACTGAGGAAGCTAAAATTAGTATTAATTTTAAGTAGTATTAATTAAACAAAAAATTTGTATCGTCGTCTTTGTATAATCGTATTTTTTTGTTACAATTGTTACAAAGTCTAAGTCGATCCAGTCTTTTGCCTCGTATGTAGTTTGTACTTTACACAATTGACCATAAAGTTCAGTACGCTATGTACAATATTGTTACAAAAATTCGCTACCATTCCCTTCCGTCGCAATATAAATTGAGCCTTGGAGGTGGAATATTTATGGGACCAACGCTGAGGTATCCACTTTCCAATTAAAAGAAAGCATCAAAATCGGTTTACAAATGCCGGAGTAATTACGTAACATGCACACAAAAATACATTCGAATTGAGAACCTCCTTCTTTTTTGACGTCGGTTAAAAAAGAAGCAACCCTCCCATTAAGCTACCCCTGGTCTTGTTGCTGGTAACAAGAATGATATGTTATTTTATTAATACTTGTGATTAACGTAATAATAGTTCAGAGATTAACTAATCAAATACAAAATTAGCGACAAATCGGTTAGGTCCACAAAGATAAATTGCCTTGTTCCGGCACTGTACTTCACATGCCCGCATTAAAGGCTACTTGAGACCAAATATAAATGGTCTCGTTATTCAGCTGTCATTCTTATGAGGTGATTACAAAAAAGACTCCCATAAGGGACAAAAGGAAACTTCGCAGAAAGATCTCTTCAATAATGCATCACGTACAATTTATTGGGATTAGGTTGAGAAAATAGGTAGTAAAAAAGCGATTGGAAAAAGGTTTATATTATTGCTATAAGTAAAACATTAATTTGTAATCCGAAAAAAGAATATAAGACAATTTGTGATACACAGCTTTTACGGGAGTCAAATACTGTTGTTGGTAAAAATTCGTAGCACAATCATTAACTGGGACATCGTGTAGCGTAAGAGCTACGTATAGATAGAGCTACGTACGTCATATAGGGTGCTAATAAAATAGGTAAGCATACGTTTGAAGCGAATTAATAATGCGGGTTACTTTTGCAAAACAATGTAATATGTACTCGTTACTTCAAGCAACAACAAAATGCCCTCTGTCGACAAACAAAAGACAACAAAATAAAATAGGCTGTAAATGCTGAATAACAATCCTTTATAGACAACTTTCGTGTGACGTAATCAACTTAAAACTATAACGATCGGAGATTGGTATTAATGCTATTTATATAGCATAATATTACATCTAAATAAATAAAACTTTTATAACAAGTTTTGTCTTGTATTATATTTTTCTTTAAGTGCCTTGCAAATACCTACTTAATATGAATTATACAATAACTGCTCAAGTATCTATAATACCAAATCAATCGTGATATCAGTATGAAGGTTAGTAAACAATCATGGCGTTCACAATAAATAAAAACAAATTTAATTAGTACTTCGAATATTTCAAGAAAAACAAACAAATTTGACAATCTAATAAACTCATTTATATGAATTTGTATAGATTATATGACTTGTAGTAGCAATAGAGCTTCTTGTGAAGAGTAATTTTCAGGTTATAACACAACATAGAACCCTTGTAATAAATGCCAATGACCACCCATTTGAAAGGGCTGTAACCCTAACTAGCCGTGAACAGGTTCACGGCAATGAAACGGAATTTTTCCGGTCCACAAAATTTATTAAAAGAAGTAAAGTTAAAAGGGCTGTAACAATAAAAAGGTAAATGTAAAAAAAAA
>NW_020653754.1:1080957-1094134 GCF_003589595.1 Hyposmocoma kahamanoa | reverse complement strand
ATGATTTTTAAGTGAAACACGTAATAAAGGACTTTGATTAAATTGATCAATTCAATCAATCGTCATTTCACATAATTTGTGTTACTTAAATTTCCTACTCCCCCTCTATATAATCACTTAAAAACAAAAATCGATTCTGTAACAGTCCGTTTCTCGTTTTTGATATTGTATTATTGCCTGTTTTTGAGAACAAACGTTCTGAAGAAGGAACGAACTGCGAGTTACTCAAATATACTGTTTGTCTGGTATGATAATTCAAATGTTTCTAATTATTTTTCTTCATTCTCATTCTTAAAATGAGGCAAATGGTGGCATACACTATATACACTATACAGCCAAATTATTTGTGATGAAGGTTGCCATTTAACAAAAAAAATCGCAAGGTAGCTTGCGTTACGATATGAGGTGTCCTAAGTAGGAATTATTCAAAACGATACGAAACGTGTAAAAAAGTTGTAATACCTAAAAAGTATCGAATGAAAAGTGTCGGTATCGGAAGGAAAAGTACTCGATGCCAAAAAGTATCGATACTATTTCCATGTCCCTAGTTGCAATGCTACTCAGTGCTTTAAATCGCAAAGATCTGTGGGACACTGCCATTGCGCAGCCATCCTGAAACATAAATTAACAAGTCCCATATGCTTGTAATTTCACTAGCACCCTTACCGTTCAAAACCGGAACACAATAATACCCACAATTACTGCTTGGCGGCAGAAATAGGTAAGGTAACAGTACTCTCCTGGACAAAATCTTTCACAAGGAGCGCTACTGCTACTCAAAATCTACTCGCTGATATGAATAGATTAAAATTCCGTCATTATAACAATGTTATCTGCAAATCGAAGGTGTGAGATGTACAGCCCGTTGATTGGTGATAATTATTTATATAAATTTGTACCTATGGTCACAATAGTAAAACCCAGAAGGTTGGTGATATTGAAAATATAAAAGATTGTCGAATATATTGTGACGCTAGATCACGTAGCGGATGACGCAGGAATGGAAATAGCTTTCAGCAATTACGCTGCGCCGAGATTTCAAAGGTTTCCTTCAAACTTTTATCATATTCGTGTGGAAATATTGGTAAAGTTTTATTATTAGACGGTTTCGAGATTGGATAAGACACAAACATTGCCGAAATTATCTTTTAATAGACAGGTAGCTACTAACCAGAGCGTACTGTGTAGAGTATTTTTTACTTCAGCTACAATAAATTACCTTTTGACATTTGGAACCATAGAGTATTTTATAAACCTTAATATGACAAGCCCTTTTTTTCTACATGACATGTCTATTATAGTTTGAACTTGTAGGTGACGTAGTTGTAATAACTGACTCGAAATTGCCCAGGGCAGTTTGGCCCGTTGGCCGTATTATAAAAACGTTCCCTGGGAAGGAATGGCATCGCAGTAGAAGTCGCCACCGGGGGTGGCAGTTTAAAGAAACCCGTCCGTAAGCTGGTTCGCCTGGTGGCGAATGCCCAGTCAGTTGCCCCTAATTAACCGTGCTCTGCACCAGGGCCCGGGATGTTGGCAACTGGCTGGTGCAGTGCCTCGTTGATAGCGATGAATAATTTAAACCTTTGTCAGTCGTTGTCAGCGGGCCGCTAGAGCACTGTATTTTTTACTAATTTATGTGAATTCTATTTAAATATGTTATTTTAGTATTTACCAGTTATTATAATTGTTCGCTCGCTCGTTAACAGAACTAATACAAATGAGAAGCCTTTTTTTAATCGTGGACAGTTTAATGATTTATTTTATGTTTTAGTCTTTTAATTTTGGATGAGTTTATAAAGTCTTTTAATTTAAAAAGTTTTTAAATAATGATTGAAAGTGCTTTAATGAGACGAATTAATAAAGAAAACATTGTTATTAAGTGTCCTTATAAGGACAGTCCAATTTGCAATTGTGGACACCCCGTCATGGATGGTTTCCAATAATGACGACCTAAACATGAACCATCAACTATTTGGCTAAATTAACAAATTCAATCTTTAAAAAAGCACAAGAGATCTTGTGTGGTATTTAAACTTATTTCTAAACGAATGATGTGATGTTTCATATGACCCATTTGTGACTGGTAACAATTCGCTTCGGTGCCCTGTCTAAAAAAAAAACAAATGCAGTAATGGACGACCAGTGACGGACACTGTTGTACATTACTGGGTAAACTTAAAATAATGTAACAAGCTATAAACTAAATTAAAAGTCTGGCTTTATAAAGACAGTAAACATAAGTAAAGCTCTTTAATCATAAAATCCAATTACGGACAAAGTTTATGGACAAAAAATTGAGTAAACGGCTATATGGGATCCAGTAATAAACACTTCAAATTTTCCAATAGACGTTATGTTGTTCAGTTACGGTTGTGTTTTGTTTATATGCTTAAAATAACACTAAAACACAAAATAACCACAGAAGTCACCAATGGCATAATATTATTTGATCCTCAAAGAAATAATTGATCTATTGCAAATGTGCAATTTTAAATATACAATATTTTTTATAGGGAATGAAACTATTTCCGGATGTAAATCGCGTATATTTGTTTTTTCAAACAAACCGACGTTTCGGGCCCTTTACAGGTCCCATGGTCACGGTTGACTGAGGTGGTACAGTCTTCAACTAGTTATGTCTAATATTGATGCAAACCACCCTATTTTTTCACTATAGTTACAATAGTTATTAATTAAATACCTTATTTTAAATTTTACAAAGAAAACATTCCAATTTACGCTATATTAAGTTTTACAAATTATTTTATCGAATGAATTTTTATTCAGGTCAATTTATTATTAATTATTAATAGAAATTAGAATAAACTAAATCATATTAATTAGTATTGCAGTCTTATGTCTGTTTGGGATTTTTCATTAGAGGAAATACTGGATCCCAAACTGGTGGTACGGAGAAACCATCTTCCCTGTTGAAATTAGGATGTTTTTTAATTTCAATGACCTGTCGCAGCATTCTGGGTTAGATTTAGAAACGGACTTCTTTTGCAAGGACCTGGGGTTTGTCAAACTTCATTGAATGTGTAGGTTTATCCATGACATGCTCGCAGACTACAGACTTGTTTACGCGACGGTGTTTGACATCAGCTATATGTTCTTCGAGGCGGGTACAAATACTTCGCTTTGTTTGTCCAATATAAGAGAGACCGCACTCACAGTCAAGCTTGTAAACTCCTGCATCCTGTAAGGGGATGTTACATTTCACGAGTCTCAGGAACTGAGAAATCTTCCTCAGGGGCTTGAAGTAGGTCTTGATAGATGCGCGCCTGAGGACTCTTCCGATCTTGTCTGTAACACCTCTCACGTAAGGTAAGATGGCAGGTTTTCGCTTGACTTTTGGTGGTTTCACACGGGGCCTGTGGCATTGGCGTGGAATCTTCAACTTATTCGCATGTAGGACTTGCTTTATATGTTGAAGTTCCCCTGCCAGATAATTACTGTCGCAGACACCATGTGCTCTCTGAAACAAAGATTTGCCCACGGTAGCTAACTGGCTAGGATGGTGATGGGAATTACCATTGAGATACCTATCTGTATGGGTTTTCTTTCGAAATACAGTATGGCCTAAGGTGTTATTAGGATTTCTTTTAATTAAAACATCTAAGAAAGCTAAAGTACCACAATTCTCTTGTTCTATAGTAAATTGGATCTTAGTACTAAAAGAATTAAGATGGTCCAAGAAAGAAGGTATGCTATCTTTAGGCTTTAGGCTTTTGAAAAAACAAATATAGGTACGCGATTTAAATCCGGAAAAATAGTTTCATTTCCTATGTGTAACAATCGCAAAAACCTAAGAACTCAATATTTTTTATGTTTGATAAGTATATATATTAATTATTTCATCTGTATTAGTTCATCTATGGATAAATTATAAATGAATACATTCAAGCTAGGTAACATTATTATTATGTTGAGCATACTAAATTAATATTTGGTATTCAAAAACAATATTTTTTTATTCCATTGGTATTTTTTAAACGATTGATGACATTTATAACCAGTATATCTTTTGATACTGATCTCCTAATAAATTTTGGTTGCTTTGTTGTGCCCTCCATTCAGTAGGATACGTTAGGTTAGTATATGAAAAAGCAGAAGCCAATGTGCTTGCGTTTCCGAACATGTTTTCATGTCAAATTATATTATAATTAATATAATATTACTATACAAATATAATCAACATATACTTAGTTTTAAAAAGTAAATACCTAAATTTTATTTTTAATGCTCGTTTGTTTTAGTTTTGAGGCCGAACATAAAATAATCAAAGTTAATTTATACAAATCAAAAATTTTTTGCGTAGCTCAGAACAGATTAAAATATCGATCGTTGTAATATATTTTATGTCTCAGAGAAAGAGGATCAATCATTAAACAAGATGACGACCGTTAGATTTTTTGTTTGCTACTTTTGCACATTTAAAAAGATCATTTAAATACATGTCTTTAAAAAACGTACCTGAGGCGCGGTCTGACTTTTTTAAATTTGTTATCACCGTTTTATTTCGCACCGCGATAATGGCTAATAAAGATGGCCGCCAGCTGTCAAAATTGAACCAACGTCTTCCATTTATCAAATGGAATAAAGTTGATAAAAAATCATGAAAAAGAGAAAAAAAAATGCGTTTTCTTATTATTGGAGGTATAGTTAAAAAAATGTTCATGATTGGTGCATTGTACGTCATCGGTTCTACTACCTTAATTTCCGTCCGGATAAACGTAAAAAAAACATAATTTATAATTTTTCAAAATTATTAGCCGACTTAATCCTTCGACAAAACCATAAATGACGAAATATTATTGTTGTTTTATTTTTGGTGAAATTACAGGTACCTTATGTCTCAGGGTGACGAACGCAGTGGCAATGACTCTAAGATTTTCGCGGTTTAAAGTTCTGAGTGGCACTGCAACTGTTATGGATAGGCGTGTCGCTTATCACCAGGCGCATAACTTCTTCGTCTCATCACTTGGTATTATAAAAAAAATTGAAGTAACGCAACGTCATAGTTTCATCGTTATGAAGTAATTTTTTTCCGTTGTCTTTTGATACTTCAATGATCTGCTGCTGTAGTTCTAGTTCGTTATTTTTACGCTTTACTTTGCGTCAGTTGATATTTCATATTCATATTCGTTTATTAGCATTTTGCATGGGTGATACAGATTAAACTTACGGCCATATTTGGTATCTACATACATGTGGTACCCTGTAAGGGCGTAGAAAAGTTACACTTATAATTTAAATACAAATACAAGCTTGACGTTATTAGTTTATATAGCTATCTTCTTAAATTACCTTAAATTGTCATAAATTTATTCCACGAATTATTGTAATTATCAGCCAAAATACATTATATCAGATATACATTTTTTTAGGATTGTCGCTTAAGGCGAGAAGCGGGAAAAACTATTTAGTGGTATTATATACTATTAAGTGACGGTCTTACAAATTTTATGCAATAGAAGTTTCAAATCACTAGTAACTGTTTTGAGTCCTATATAAAAAATTATCAGTAATTAATTATTTACATCGAGTATTACTCAATGGTTATTTATAACGTTGTCTCATCTCTTATGATTTTTTTATTTGAAGGGAGAGATTGCAAACGTTTCTAGTCCGAGAAGTAATTTAAGTTCAGAATGAGAAATTTATCCTGTATAAGGTATGTAGTTAACCTTCGTAAATCCGCGCGTTGGTCTCTCAGATCTACGATTGTCGTTTGCTGTGTTTTTTCTGAAACGGAAAACGTTAGAACTTTGGGCTCACTACTAGCTGCATGGTTCGTAGCTAACTACATGTAAGCGTAACAGGAGTGTTCGTGCATACGACAGGTGTACCCGTACACGACACCGATCGGTCCCATGGACCGACGCGGATATTGGTGTCACAGTTTTAGGCAGTTAATATTTTTAGTGATTCCTATAGTTATGCATTATTTTTAATTATCATTGAGTTTCCATTATGTATTATATTTGTAAATTATTTTAAGTTATATATCTTATAGCTTCAATATGTATGAGGAACGCATGAGAAGGTTTTTGGAAGAGGTTGACTCTGACTCCAACTATGAGGGCGAAAATAACGGTGACTTTGCGGATATGGACTCCTCACCGAACGCTCTCACTAATAACACGTAGTAACACAATTTCGTTTTATCTGCCCTATCTACCCTCACAATGCCAGTGTTCTCAATGTGATAAAATCATAACTAAAAAATCCCCGGATCTTTAATGCAATAAATGTGCTATTACAGTACATGCGAAAACTGAATGTGCAGGGCTTACAGCCAAACAACTTGTTGCACTACGCGCCACTGAAAAACCTGTGATAGACTTGCAATGATTGCGCTAGTAGCATTACGCGGAGAAATTCATTAGTATTTCCTGAGGACGATGAAGAGGAAGAGGACAGTGAAGTGAAATTAGTCGTAATATGGGTGCTTCTTTAATGTCATCTGTCAACGATGACATTCCTTTTTTTCTATTCTCGGCTTTTCGCGGTTGGCGTTGGTGCCAACGACATTTTGTTTAACCGACGTCAAGTAAAGGTTCTCAATTCGAATGTATTTTTTTTAATTTGTATGTTACGCGATTACTCTTTGTGAATCGATTTCTCTTTTTTTATTTCCACCCCTGAAGACATTGACTTACAATTATATGGACGTCGGGTCCGCGCTAAAAAGTGTCCGCACTTGTAAGGCGCTAAAATCGTATACAGAGCGCCAAACTCCGCTTTAGTCTTCATTTGTTCGACTGACAGCGCGATACTGCGATGACATTACAATTTAAATTTCGAATAGGTTGACTTGGGACATTTTTTTCGTGGTTTTTGTATTAGACCCGTCGTCCATTTATTTATTTGTAAGTCAATGCCTGAAGGTGACAAATTTCATTGATTCCAATAAAACTTGGCAAATAGATGTAATTAATTACTTACACAACTTTTCAGGTCGGTTTTTTTACATAAGAAAGTTATTTTAAATTTAAATAAGAAAACTATATAGTATATTAAATTTGTATTGAATTGACATTCAATTATTTTTTAGTTAAATTACCCACCCAGTAGTATTATAATACAAAGATCGAATATACGTGACTTTTACGAAATACTTTCATAGTTTTCTCATAGATGGCGCTACGGCTAAAAAGCCGTTGAAAACCAAATACAAAGATCCGACAACAAGCACATAGAAAAATTCGTGAGGTCTGTTGGTACGTTCTGTTGCTTAGTTGGCATAGCGTCTGGCACGGTTTGCTAGAAGACGTAGGTTCGAATCCGGCCGGATCTGAGGATTTCTTTCTAAGTGCTCGATTTTTGTATTATGTAGTATATGTCAAAATAAGAAAATTATATTGATATTATGACTAGATTTGAAATATTGTAAAAACACGTAAATATAAATTGATCTTATATAAACTTAGAATCTTTCTTTTCTTTTAATTTATTTTACCAATTACTTATTAAAACGTTTATTTTAGGTCAAAAGGACTTTTGAACGTAAGAAAAACAAAACGAAATGTATCGACCACGTAACAGCAGAACTAGACAAAAACACTTTATTCAAGTCGTGTTCTCCAGATACGAAATATAATATTCCCTAACAATATTTGTTATAAGGAGGTTAAGAACGGTCACTACATAACAATGAGCGTCTATGTTAGCTACAAAATTAGTCCAGTGTACTAACACTGCACTAAGAATAGAAATACAGAATAAAAATAGTGCTGCACCAAGTTTCTACTAAACGTGCTTTGTGTACATAGAGAAATAAAACTTTCTTCATTATATGGTGTTTATTGTGAACTTGATGCCGTGTGAACTGACTATCGCGTGTTTGAACAGCAAATGTAGCAGCAGTAGAGTTCCATGTAAAATAACCGGTCCTTGCCTGGGCCGATTACTACCACCTTGCCTATTTTTTCCGCCAAGTAGTAAAGCTGCTAACAGATTGGCTGCAGGTATGCAGTTAATGCGTGAAGTCGTAGTCAACTTCACGTATTAACTGCATGCTGTCGATCACGGTTGCATAAAGTCGGTTTCAAGTGCATGCGGTCAACGCGTGAAACGTTATCCAAGACCTCGACTGCATGAAGTTGATACACAAAAATATCCATCGTAGCTGTTAATATTGTTCGTCTGTATAATTCAAGCAATCAAACTTCTGATTTAATTAATTAAATAACGCACACACTCAACTTAGCCCCGCACTATGGAAACCCTGTGTCGCGGGTGCCATGGACACACACATGGACAACCACAAATTACACCCAAACTCACGAGAGAAATAATTGTAGGCCATACAACTATTTCTCTCGGCCCGGGAATCGAACCTGGGACCTCTGCGTGGCAGTCCGGCATGGTAACCGTTTGGCCACGGAGGCAGTTGCATTTAAACCTTACATTTAATTTTATCACATTAATTACACACACGTTCCTATTTTATCATGTTAATTTCAATTCAATCGTATTGTTATTTGTTGCGCACGACAAGGTACATTAAATGGTAACCACAATAATTGCATCTTAATGGAATAGGCTGTTCATGTTTTGTGTTTAAATTAATACAATTATGTGCATTTGTTATTCAATTGTTCAATTGTTGTCTTTAGTGTCGGCTACTATGTTCCGTGCCCCGTGTGTTCTATTGCCGGATCCGCTGAAAATCAGCGTCATAGCACTTGAACGAGAGACTACAACGGGCTGAGTGGGTCACGTTTTCCTTTGCAGCACGCTTTGTACTCTATATACTATACGTATTTAGTTTCAAATTATTATGTTATTATATTGTTTACTATCATTGTCAGTATTTTTATTATTATAAAATGCATGTGTACTGTGTTGATTATTCAAGGAATAAATGATTTCTATTCTATTCTAGTCCTGGTCTTGATAAATAAGTATTTTTATTGTTTATTGTTCATCAAATATACACTTTTGTTTATTGAAAACAAAAGACAATTTTTAATAAAGGAAAGACTAAAAAGCGATAAATTTTGTTCAAGAAGTCTGAAACGAGTGCAGTATAGATATTTCGGAAATGCAAAGACACCAACATCATTAAGTTAACTTGACTTTTATCTGTGTATTACATAATATGCTGCTGTGCTATGAGAGAGAGGTCAATTTATGCTGGCTCATATATCTTTTTATAGGTATTCAAGAATGATGTGGAACTCGAGTTAACCCAGTAAAATCTAGCTAGTTTTGTTGTGTTACTTTTCCCATAAATTTGGTGCTATATCTAAAAGCGCAAAGTTGTTTAAGAAAACTCGACCATATATGTATACTTGTAACTAATTTATGGGTCGCAACATTGTGACTATCTGATCTGGCTACTTCTTAGTCGGGGTTACAAAAGCATACAAATTTTCTCCTATCTTTGCCGGGAAAGTTGCTTCAGCTGTACCAAGCACATTCCGTCGTGTATGGATTGTTGCCACCTTTGGGATGGGTCCGCTAGATATCAATTGGTCAACTTGGATTCAACTGACAAGCCTGGCAAGAGGCTTAAGGTGACTCGGATTCAGTAAAAGTGAAGCTGTGTAGAGCCTTGAACACCGCCGTAAACTTGCCTGCTTATCGGTATCCTACAGGATATATCACGGAGAGTGTGCGATGGCATTGCACGATTTAATTTTGCCTTCCCCTTTCCATCATCGGGGACTAGACGTAGGACTAGACTCTATGTTGTCACTGTTCCAAGAACAAACGAATCACTTTATCTATAGACATATTAAGCTATATCGAAGCTACCTCTGTGGACGTCGGCAGTGTGTATTGAGAATTCTTTCTCTACGTGGTGCGATATTTCCGCCGGAGATCCGCAGGGTGGCGTCCTTTCTCCTCTTTTATTTTCTTTGTTTATTAACTCTATCCCTCACTTCTTCTTATCATCTTTATGCTGATGACCTCCAGATTTACACCCAGTCGTCTATTCAAGACTTATCACGTGCCATTAATATTACCAATGTGGACCTTGAGTCTATTCGTCAATGGAGTCAGTCCTTTGGCCTTAAAGTTAACCCATCCAAAACGCAATCGATTATTATAGATAGCATTTGGTTCAATTCTCGTTTAAATCTAGACTCCTTACCACCTGTGGTATTCGATGGTGTCTGTATTCCTTATTTGGATACAGTCGGGAATTTGGGGTTAATTTTTGATAAATGTCTGACTTGGAAGCTGCACTTTGCTGAGGTTAGCAGGAAGGTGTTCGGTGCGCATTTCTCTCTGAAAAGGCTTATAAACTTTTATTCTATCCCTTTACGCATTCTTATCTTAAAGATCGCTTTACTTTCCAATCTTCTTCACTTTGCCGTCCCCTTCGCCCCTCTGAGGGTCGTATTCCAGAACTCTACTCAATGCTCAAGTCAGGACTTGATTAATATTGAGTGTGTGCGTTATTTTATTTCAAGCACTGGAAATACGACCCTAATGGCAAAGACTTGAGTATGATTTTTAGTGCTTTAAATCATACTCAAATCCTGACTTGAGCATTGAGTACAGTTCTGAAATAAGACCCTGATACTCTCATTGTAAACTTGCCCCCTCACACCTCTAACTTTTATTCCAACTCTTCAATTTTCAATCAATCAATCAATTCAATGGTTCAACGTGGAAAAATTCCACAATCTGATCGCAGGATCACATTGTGGAATTCTCTCCCTGAATCGATTCGACGACCCCCTTCTCTTGATTCTTTCAAACAACGTGTCAAGTATCACTTCCTCAATTTCGTACTCCTAAATTTCGTCTGTCCTCTACTATCCTTTAATTTGTTTCCTATATTTATACATAATTTTTCTTTTTCCTTTAAAAGTATATAAGCATTTAATATTATTGTGTATTTATTGTTATCTATGTATTAATATTAATATTATTAGTATGTATATGTATATCTGGATATGTATATATTTTTAATATTACTTATTGTGTAGTGTACTTATGATGATATTCTTTGGTTGCACCCCTTTTTGCATATTCGAAATGTCTATCCTAAGGTTGCCCGGAAGAAATTGCTATATAGCAGTAAGGCCGCCTGTTGCACATTAACTTATACTACAATAGTATAATAATACTTAAGCTATTGTATTGTATTTTAATTGTAATTTTATGTGCATTAAAGAATATTTAATTTTTTCATTCATTCATTATTATTATAAGCTCTCTTGTGTTCAGGAACCGCTTGTTACGACTGGCGAAATGGCGGCAAACTGTTCTCACGCATGTCACGTAACCGTGTTTTTTTTTTAATTCATTTAATTATGATTCATATTATAAACCACTATTACGGATATGAAAGCAGTACCTACTACTTGCGTTCTAAACTATATCGAAGGCCGTGTCTAAGCCACCACACGAATGAGATAGCTGAAGGGTATTTAGTAGATTACATGGCATTGTGCCAGAATGCACATTGAAAAGAATTGTCGTTATTTCTCGTCGCCGATAATTTTTTTATTTTTATAAACCAACGTGACGGGCGAACAAATACTACTTACTTACTTACTCACACTTACTATATAACAGTGGGAATTCACTTAGCTATTTGTATTTGTGTATTTGATATATTTGTCAAACAATGAGCACGTGTAGATTCAAAGATTGTATTTGTGACAAAGTGTTTGCCATATGTATTGGTCGAATAGGCAACTATTCGACGAATACAGCTAACATCAAACACGACTTACCGCGCGCTTGTCGGGTTCTCGACGCTCATTAATGAGTGTGTAATGTATCATATAAATATTATTCACATTTTTTTTATACAATCTCAAGTGACAGGGTGACCAAGTAGTGCACCTGACGGTAATCTACAAGCCTGGCCATAGCAGTTGCAGTGCCACTCAGAGCTTTAAATCGTAAAGATCTGAGGGCCACTTCCATTGCGCCTGTCACCCTGAGATACAAGTTGACAAGTCCCATAATGTGTCTGTACCAGCACCCTTACCCTTCAAAACCAGAACGCAGTAATGCTGACATTACTGCTTTGCGACAGAAATAGGAAAGATGGCAGTCCTTCCTTGAACGAACTCTTACACAAGGAACTCTAAGCCAGCGTGTGGTCGGTACTGCGGCATGTTAATCAAGACGTTGGATTTACGCTTAATCGGCAGTATGTGATCGGGACTGAGACCTTAGAGAGGTTTTATACAGTGTGTGATCGGAAATGAAATGAAATTTTATTTGCTTAAAACATGGTGTGAAAGATGGAACAACTATTACAGAACACGCGTTATACCTGACTAGGTATGCAAAATTTTACTTAAACATTTTTCGGAGCTGCGCCTTGATAAGCAAGTGGCTACACTTTTATACCGAAGTACGTGATCGGTGATCCGTTTGGGTTTACACAGTATGTGATCAGGATTGCGAACCCTGTTGACTCGTTTTTTAGAGAACTCCATGTTATAGCGCAAAAGAAATATTTGAGGACGAAGACCATTCCAAATCTTGCATGTTCGGCTTCCCACGGCCTGTGGTTTCACGGACCGCGCCGTGTGAGCTCGCGTCTACGCGCCGTAAGAACAGGGCTATCCGAGCGCGCGTTTACTGGAGGTGACTGCGATGTCAACTGATTTGTCCTAGGCCCTGCCTGACCTTTTATGTTCGCTTGAGTGCTTACGTAATGCCTGGCCGGTGCTTGCTCATGGTGTGGCGTTACGTCTCTGCGGGTGACCAAGGAATTCATTAGGTTTCTTTTCACGCGGTGAATTAGCTCGTGGTCGAATGTCCGTATTAAATACAAAGCGTGGGCTAGCTCAGGCGAATTGCTACATTCATTGCGAGGCGACCCTTTTCGTGCGAATTGCATAACTTTAGGGATGCTACAACAGGTAATAACATTGCGTCGTTTTCGCGACAATGCCCTTAATTATTGTGGGTACAGAAATTTCAAAGTTAATTTGGATCTTAACGCTTAAAATATTATTTTACGCTACTTCATGATAGGAATAATTTATTTGGATAGTAGTAAACAAAGTTGCCCACGAAATTCACAACGAGGATTGTTTCCACGAGAAGGTTCCTCAAATAGTTAGAAGAATTTATTAAAAATTCTTACATTTCGGAAATGAAACTGTTTTTCCGGATTTAAATCGCGTATATTTGTTTTTTCAAGCAAACCGACGTTAATGTAGTGTAAATTGGAATATATTTCTTT
>NW_020653754.1:997001-1075957 GCF_003589595.1 Hyposmocoma kahamanoa | reverse complement strand
ATGCTTCTCTTCTATTCTTTTTCGTTGCGGAAAGGCAAAGGTCCATATACCATGCAGCCTAGTCGCCATTATTACATGTCTAGTCTCATGCTTTATTAATACATTTATTCTCTTTTTTTTCAGACTCTGGCAACGTGTCCCTGGAGTCAGCGTTCTGCGCGCTCATGGCTCCGTCACCTCTGCTAGAGTTGAGCAGCATTTTTTTCTTCTTCGTGCCTGCGCTGCTCATCCTCTGCCTTTACGTCCGGATGGGATTGCATATCAGGTGAGAAATTCTTGTTCATATGCAGCATTTATTAAATTAATCTTACCTCGAGTCTCGTCCCGTCACTAGATATGATAAAAAAAAGAACTCGAAAGTTGCGAAAATGCAAATGCGTTAGTTTTTATGTTTTACACGGTGGAAAGCGACACGCCTGTCGATAATAGTTGCAGTGCTACTCAGAGCTTTAAATAGAAGGGCACTCCCACTGCGCCCGTCACCCTGAGACATAAGTTGACACACCATCATTCTCTTTACAACAAAAAGTTCATATTATTACGTGTTTTTTCTAGGAATAAATGATTTTTATATATTAGCATACTACACTCTTTTACGTATTTGATACTTTCTTTTGGAACTTGAATCTACTCCTACAATAAGGTTACAAAGGCTTAAGGATTGACATTTGATATAACGTTCTATTTTCTCTTGATTGTCGCTGGGACCCTATCATTTGTTGTTGCCTAGCTCTTGTAGTAAACTTGTTCTATGCTTAAGAATAAGATTTTAACGCATAGAATGATAGTTTCATATCAAACGAACTGTCATAAGTGAGGCAAAAATCAAATTCATGTAGGTTAGTTTTAGTAGTAGGTTAATTTTCGGTTTTAGTGAAAATTTATATAAAAATACGAGTTGAAACGCGTTACTTCCTTGTGGAATGTGATGTTAGTATCTATTTTATGTTTGTCTGACGTATTTTTACACTCATTTACCGCACATTTCGTCATTTTTAGCTTAAATTGTTGATCTGTTCGCGGTGCAAGTTGACCTTGAGCATTGAAGGCCCGTCCGCTCGTGTAGGCCCATTGGGCGCGCTTCAATTTGCCTCACTTAGCGTGTGCGAACTAGGTTTCTATGCGTTATTATTCTAAAGTTCTATGTATATTTACTTAAAGATATTAACCTAATCTAACTTACTAAGAAAGAACGCACACTTTACAGTGTGCGTTACCTATTTACACACAGGTAAAAATTAAAAAAATATCTAAAATTAAGAAATATTAAAATGATTATTATCAATTCTATAAGATTAATTTTTAATTTGTGTACGAGCCTAATACTCCTCCTCGCTCTACTAACTAAATTTGTAGTAACAGTACAACTTCTTGAGAATGAGTTCGTCCAGGGAAGTACTTCCACCTTACCTATTTCTGCCGCCAAGCAGTAATGTGAACATTACAGCGTTTCGGTTTAGAACATGTTTAGAAGGGTAAGTGTGCTGATGCACAAAGGATTTGTCAATAAATATCACTGGGTGTCGGGCGCAGTGGCAGTGCCCCTCAGATCTTTGTGCTCCCCTCACTTAGTAAAGGGTCTTCCAATAAGGAGTTCCATTTTGCTGTGTAAAAAAGCGAGTATTTTTAAGCGAAATTATCGGATGTTTATTTAATTTTAAAGAGGAGGGTATGCGCTTGCAGCACCATATTCGTTTCATGAAATTTGCCATCACCAATTCGTACATCTTTGAGGTCTTAAATCGATTGTGGGCCATTGACATAGACCTTATCTTTCACGTAGCCCCAAATAAAAAAGTCCAAATGTGTTAAATCACAAGATCTCGTCGGCCAATTGTGATCACCTCTTCTAGAAACCACACGATCACGCAAAAGAGCAATGGTATCGTTACTTGTGTAGCAAGTCATCCTTAGTACTGAGAATCCATTGTGCGGAGTTGCCACTTTTTCGTCTAAAAAAGCTTTTATCCATCTAAATTCGTGATAAGTATGGAATTACGAGTATACGTAAAATTTCGTGTCTCCCTTTTCCGCCAACGATATTAGGCAGAAATAGGTTGAAAAGGTCAAATAATCTTTATATCATAGGTAAGCAAATTACACTTGAAAACTCTACTGCTCATTCGTAAGGCAGATAATTAACAAGAATCGCTAGGGGTTGCTCTTTGTAAATATACTTTTGAATACATTTATCATTACAATATTTAATTTAAACACCTTTGATCGAGAACACCTGAATGGGCTAAACGGGTCTCTACCACGGATTTTTGTCATCCAAGTACGCAGAAGCTGTATAATAATACCCTTTAGTATAAAGTTTTGGTTTCTCTAGAGTTTTAAGGATCGTAAATGGTAAATTTTGAATATCAAGCGGAATCTTATTATAGGTAGAAGCGTATACATTGCCCCTAAAATGAATTTGAGACTTTATGAAGATGACTGTCAAGAACAGCACGTTTATTTTTATTCCTCATAGCAATGTTATGTCTGTCACTATTTTTTTATAAAGAAATTACTATTCTTCTTAGTATAAATAACCTTTTCGTAAATGTACTGTGACGCTAATGTAAGAACGTCAATTTCTTTAAACTTAACTCTCAAAGATACTATCAACTGGGGCACAGATTGTAAATTGCCCCAACCGCACGTTTCTGCAAGACAAAGATTCTATTGATATCGGCTTCATTACTCCAAAGCAAAATGCCATATGTCATTAGACTGTAAAAGTAGCTGAAGTAAACCAATCTAGCGGTTTCGATGTCTGAAAGTTTCTGTATTTTTTTAATCGCTTTACTTTATCCGATCATAGAAAATCCTGAAAACAGGCTAAAACTAAAGACTAAAACCATTGACTTACAAATAAATGGACGACGGGTCTAATACAAAAACCACGAAAAAAATGTCCCAAGTCAACCAATTTAAAAGTAGTGACATGTCAAGGAATATGAAAAAGCTAAAACGTTGAATTTAAATTGTAATGTCATCGCAGTACTGTCTAATTTTGCTTGCTTCGCTGTCAGTCGAACAAACGAAGACTAGAGCGTGAATGACGCTCTGTATACGATTTTAACGCCCTATAAGTTCGGACACTTTTTAGCGCGGACCCGACGTCCATGTAGTTGTAAGTCAATGACTAAAACGAATTAATTTAGAAATAAATAACTTAACATAAATAACATATTCGTAAATGTACTGTGACATTAGTGTAAGAATGTTAATCTCTTTAATGAAAATGGTAACTAGCACCGTGTTATAAAACAAAGACGAACACATCCCTTTGTTTACCTTTTCTCTTACGTCGTTTGTTTGGATTCCACTTTTATGGTATCCCAGGGCATTTTCAAATAATTCAAATAAATTATTGAACTTTAGTCATGATTTCTTTATGAGTAATTATATATGTCAAATACATTCGCGATAAATATTATGTTTTTCGTTCTTATTACGTGACCTAGGCAAAATATACGGCACAATATACAAATTCTATTCTAAGTAAACTAAAAAATGCAAACTGTGGAATGCAACTGAGGTATTGCATTCCACAAAGTATTTTTGAATAATTCATAATGGTTTACATGACATATGAACAGATATCTACATTAAGTTTGTATGAGGTTGTTTCACCACGGTGATATTCAATTATTTTTTTGTGAAATTACACCACTAGTTTGTTATTAGTACAAAGATCGAACATTGAGAAAAAATCCTTCGATCAGGCCGGATTCGAATCGACGGCTCCTAGCAAACCGTGACATACGCTATGCCACTAAGCCACGGAACGAACCAGGGAAGCTCACGAATTTTTCTATGTGCTTGTTATCGGATCTTTGTTTTTGGTTTTAACGACTTATTTGCCGTAGCGCCATCTGTGAGAAATCTATGAAAGTATTTTCTTCACCTTGTGAGATACCTTTACAGTTACCACCAGCTGGCTAGAGATATGTACGTAGTATGTATGTAGAAGATATGTACATTCTGAAAATGAAATACGTAAAGCGAACTTTTAAGAAAAATAAAAAAAATTCAACGCCCACCATTCCCTTATTTTTTTCCATCCTCTAAACCACCACCATGAAAACGAATTGAAAACACATATTTTTTTAATTAACTTACCACAAAAAAACCACAAGTAAAAAATTTTATATATATGTATACAATGGCCACGCATGATAGTCCCGACGCGCGCGATGAAAAAGAAATAAGCGCGCCCTGTTGGCTATCTAAATTAGATCTGATTGAGACAGCCAATAGCGCGCGCCTATTTCAATTTTCTACTATCGTCACTATGATGACAATGACTATCATGCGTAGCCATGCTACGGGGGCTAGTGTAGTTTATATAAATAATTCTGGATTTTTTTCAATTGCGGTAGCACTCTCTGGACAGCATCAACGCCTCAATTGCTTCCGAGGCCCCTAGGACTTTCCACTTTGGGAAATCATGCTCTCTATTCGGTCTTTTTTGAAGACGGAGTAAAATGACCTTTGTAGGATTACCAGTTTTCACAAAAATTTTAATAGTTACGTAGTTGTTGTTGAGTTTGAAAGCAGATAAAATTTTGCTAAAAATTCCTGAATTGTGAATGTTACGACGTTCTAATGATTACTTTACGTTAATTGCGTTATTGCCTTCTTTATTCTTATTTTGACAGTTAGTCTACTAGTATTCAGATCAATTTTTATTCACATACATTTTAACAAGAATAGCCGGATTTGATTATCTATATTGAATTAAAATGAAAAACTTTAAAATATGTCTCCTCTGTATATTTTTCATAAACATAATTCTAAATACAGTGTGTGTATATATGAACTTACAAAAAAATTACAATTCAAATTTATATTAGTAATTGTTATTAGTAGTCACATAAAAGCTAAAAAACCTGTGAACATAAACTTCTTGGAACAAAAGTAAAAAGTTGACAATCTACAGATAGGGATGTAACATTTAATTGATATCGACATTATGTTTCACAATTAACGGAATATTGAACTAGGCATAGCTATATACTTGCTATAATTACGGTTAACCACGAAGTATATGGAAACGGCATTTAAAGCAATTCCTTCGAGAACTAGCGTAGCTGACTTTTACGCGCACACATTTGTTACCAAAAACGCATAAGGTTTTACTACACGCAAATATTAATTGATATTTGCTATGCAGGCGTGTGCGTATACGTGGTTACATGCTACAATCACGCCATTGTCGTCGTATTTTCATTATACTACTAGATTTCAAGTCAATCCGATCTTTGGAAGGGTTGAAATATTAAAACACAGTCATCATAAAAATCTTTATTCTCCCTGAAATATGATATATTTGTTCAACAATTACCTCTTTCTGAACTGACTGAACATGACTACACCTATAGCGGCGACGAGCTTATCCAGACAATGAAGATTCTTACTTCCGAAGGCGAAGAAGCGAATCATTTGTTTCATAAAAACTTGACGAAAAATAACTGACAATGCTTCAGATATGTTTTCACATTTAGATGTGGTCTATAATTTGTGAATGCGACTCTGAGTTTGATGTCATATGTTACCTGATTAACCAAATGATTTATTTCTTAATTTTTCGGTAGTTATTCACATGTATATAATTTAATGTGATGTCATGAAATGCCTATAGCAAATGGTGCTACATTTAGTAGGTACCCAGCTTTTGCTGCCTGTTGCGTCAGCCTACTTTCTCCTTTAAAAAGGATCCGGCGGGAAACTAATATAGAGATATAATATATAAGATAGATAGGAATGATGTAGATAAGGGAAAGAAAATCTCCTATCTCATAAAGTCTTCATTTGATACGCAACGAACTTACGTGCAATGTAAAATTATCGATACCTCTTCTATCTACATTTCCTTTTTTTTCCATTAATATATCGTTTTTACTTAAATTGAAAATTTAAAAAAAACTATTGCGAGTGTTGGGACCAAACATTTAACTAATCAAAATTGTTAGCTTTTAAATACTGTAAACAATTTATGTGTACACATTGGTATAGCTATGATAAAAAAAAAAGTTGAACTAAATCAAAACCGGGTTTCTAAACACAGAGCTTCTACATATCGATAATTTGATTACAACACGCGGACCCAGTACTAAGTGTAATACGACACTAGTGCAAGCAATTAATTGAGCGTCATTAAAATTGTTCTTTTGACGGCGGCGATGGCTAACAACCAATGTATATTGAGAGTTTTGTTTCGAAATTATAGTATTGTATTGTTGAAAATATTAGAAAATACGGAGTTTTAGTACTTATCGATGAAATAAAATCACTCCCGGAGTATTTTTTAAACTTTGGCTTCTTACGCGACATGATATAATGGCACAATTCGGCATATTTCTATTTTTTCCACAAAATAATCACGTATCACATTTGAACGACGACTGACGCGCCGTCGACACTCATATGCCCGTTTGGTGATAAGCTAGGTAATGCGGACCCCGCCCACTAACCAGTCTATTACTAATATTAATGTGGTCTGTGGTTTGTCACAACACCTCATGTCATACAAATGTCCCACCTCATACCTCACCTCATGTCATAGCTTCATGTCACAGCCTCACTCATGTCACACTTCTTCGAATTCAACAATGATTAGTCCTGCACTATCCGCTTTTTAGCTGATTTTACATCATATGATCATGCTATCATAGTACTAAATACAATTAGTATTTATTTATACTATATCATAACAGTTAAGTTATCAAATTGATTGATACTATCATTGGCATAGGTGCAAACATTCATACCACTACCTCACCTCATTTGAAGTAGGATATTGTACCGCCTCATTTTTTCAAATGAGGTACTCCCTAAGATTCATTTTTATTTCATGTCCTACCCAACACTAGTACGATCAGCCATGATGTACGGTGCTGAATGTTGGCCTCTCGAAAAGTTGCAAGAAAATGGAATATACAGCGCGGAAATGAAAGTGCTAAAATGGGCGGGCGGCGTTACAAGACCATTTGTCAAAAACAGCCATATCACTTTTAAAATCAGGCCTATCCCGGATTTTGCTAGAGAAACTGAAGTTGCTAGAGAGCCAACTTAAGTGGTGCGGACATGTTATGCGACGGCCGCCTGATCATATGACAAGGAAAGTCCTTGACATGAGTAAACATGACATGAGCCCAAGATCTGCGAGAACAACAGTTAAAATCACAGACGACTCAGGACAGACTGTCTCGGTGAATATGAAGTAAATATGATGTGAAACCATTCTACAGAATTTGTATATACAATCCATTTTTTGCATTTCAGTAACTTTGTGCTTTAAGGCACGAGTTTGAGAAAGTAAGGCTACAATATACATAATCGAACAAACACAAAGAAAAATTGTATCCAACTGGATTCGAACCAGCGTCTGTCGCCTCAACGTGGCTACCGCTCTTTCTAATTATGAAACGGATCGAACCCGTGAACCGTACACTATACGAACATAATGTGGGGATATATCCGGGATCGACTTTCCACACCGGAACCCCCCCAGAACCTAGGAGGATCTACGTCCTTCTCCTCCCCTCCCACACCGCCCCATCATCTTCCTTGCGGCTGCCAAACTTACTGGCGAACGGAGCCCCCGCTCCGATTACCCGCAGCCTATTACTACCTTGTGGCGCATCTAGTACAGCTTCCTTATTTGGAACAACGCTTTAGATCATAGCTAGTATATATCGCAGTATCGCTAGTTCAGAGTTTTACACCAGCGGTTGCACCTTGCACCCAGAGTCGCTTCCTATTTGGTACGGTGGCGGTGTATGGGACTTTCGTAACGTGTTGTCTAGGGGGAGTCGTTTCCGCTGTACCTCACACGTTATACTGTTGTATTGTTAATACCTGCTGCACCGACTGTAGCAATAAACTTGTACAATATGGAAGAAAGTTTGGTTTCCTCTCACACCCGTACTACGTCTGACTACAATATTCGATTTTTTTATCGTGCAATATTATTTAATATTCGAGTATTGCATCGTGGAATATTATTTAATAATTACACGATAATATACTTAAATATTTAAATAAAAAAATTGCCACGGAAATAAGGTAGTGAATACTTGACCGATAATGACCGACTCCTTATTTTGTATTCCATACGCCTATGACTGCATAAATACTGATTTATCACAGTTTTTTCTACCGTTCATCTCACCTACAAATACGCTGAAAATCTAAGTCTGTAAATAAGTCTTAAGTAAATTTTATGGAATGAAATTTAGGAATTTATCCTAAAGTCTGTCTTTAAATTATATTCCAGAAAATTTCTAATGTCAACATATTTTACCTGCTATCGAAGTCAGACTTTCTAAAATGAAATTTCTCTTATAATAGTGTACTTAACATTAAGCACTTGTTTTCCAAACGAGTTTCATTGCATTGCAACTTACTGATTACATCAGTCTTAGTAACTGTTACAATAAATATGTACATGATACTGCTATGTTTGGGATAGAGATGTCGAAAAGAAACAATTTGGTTTTAATTGTGGTAATAATAATAATAACCATTTATTTCGGACTATAAATCCATAGTGTTAGTAACAAAATAACTTAAAAAATTTGTGTTAGTAATAACTGGGAAAGTATATTTTAATAATATTTATTAATTAATGAGATTCCCATGTAGAAAGGCTCGAGGCGCAGCTATCGGCTTGGTGCCGTGTGCAGCTGCACCCAGCGCCCCACCATCGGAGAGTCCCATCTAGCGGCAAGGGTGCTAAGGATGCCATTCGTGCTGCCTCGTTGCCGACTCAGGAGTGAGGCACAACGCTTTCGTATGACTGAATAAAAGCAATCTGTACGAGGCTCAGCAAACATAGTGGAGGCACTACAGTAACGCGGCAACTTAAATAGCACCCTAAAAGCATTATTATATTGTACGTGCAGTGCGCCGTATGCACGCTGCGTAAAGTTGATCCACAGGCTACACGTGTAGAAGGACTGGCAATATGCTTTGAAAAGCCAAACCTTATAATTATCGTTTAGATCATCAGTGACCCAATGTCCCTGATATTTAAACCGTTCCACTTTTTGTAAGGGAATGTCAGCAAGTTTAACCGGAGGCACAACAGAATACGATTTAGTGCCTGCCTTGAAAATCATAAGCACGCTCTTCTTTGCGTTGTACCTAAGTCCACGGGTCTCTGCATACAACTCACATATACGCAACATTCTACGGAGGGCGCTAATCGAAGGGCTCAGTAGCACCATATCATCAGCATAGCTGATATTATTTATACAGACTCCATCAATATGGCAACCGATGCCAGTGCCACTGAGCCCTCCGATGAGACGGTTCCTATACAGATTGAAAAGGCGCGGTGAACTCAACCCTCCCTGTCTCACCCCACATTCCAACCTGTATACTTCCGAGTGCGTACCGGCCCACTTGACAGTATTCTTCTGATTGCTGTACCAATATCCCAGCATAGACACAACGTCTTTGGACACTTTGGTATCACAATGCAGTTTTCGCCACAAGGTATATGACACTAAATCGAATGCCTTAGAAAGGTCCAAAAAGCATGCGTATACTGGCGTCATTCTGGCCGTATAGTTAGTACAAAGCTTAAAGTTAGAAAAAAACAAATATACTAAATAATAATAAAGTAACTTAAGGGACTTATTAGACACCATCACATACGTTGCTCTGGTCCCAAAGTAAGTGGGTAAAGTACTTGTGTTATGGAAATTGGAATCAACAACGGTACCACAAACATTCAGACCCGAGACAATATGAAAAGTTAGTTTTCTACCTGGACCCGATTTTTAGTAGCAGTAGAGCTCCTTGTGAAAGAGTTCGTCCAGGGAAGTACTGCCCCCTTACCTATTTCTGCCGCCAATGAGTAAGTAATGTGAGCTTTACTGTGTTCCAGTTTTGAAGGGAGGGTGCTGGTGAAATTACAGGCACATGGGACTTTTCAACTTATGTCTCAGGGTGACGGGCGCGGTGGCAGTGCCCTTCAGATCTCTGGGATTCAAAGCTCTGAGTGGTACTGCAACTGTTATGGAAAGGCGTGTCGCTCACCACCTGGCACACGACTTGTTCGTCCCGCCGCTTGATGTCATAAAATAAAAAATATAATCTTCATAGTTTATGTCACCGGTGCAAAATTGCCTGTCCGTTGGTTTTCTACAGAATATACTTCGGTTAGTGCGCCCATGAGCTCCATTAGCTCACTCCGCTCACCCCCTTTTATCATCGGACATCCAGACTAATGGCGGGATATCATTCATATAATTGGTGTTCCCTCCAGGCGTATTACGCGCTTTTTGTCATCTTTTATCTAGTATCTTTAACGCGTTCATCGCCGTGGAGGGTTAAAATGACTGGCAGGTCATCTATCTATTTGGGCCGTGTGTGGTCGTACTTAACTTTGAAATGCTCGTTCACGCCGCATGTGGTTACGCATTTAGCCATATAACATGTCCGGCGCGGCCCTAACGAACTTCTGTTGCTACTTGGTTTTTAGGATTTTTGATGGCAAACCTATTTTTCCAGATATATTATTTCGAATCAAAAAATTTACTTTTATTCTAAATTTAATTCAAAAGTTAAAAAGCAAGCAATAAATGAATACTTTGAAATTTCAATCTAAAACACAGACGTGCGTGAGTTTTAGGTAAACATTGATTGAACATTACGTGTACGTACTTTGCCCGGCATTGTGACCGGTGCGGCCTTGACATAATATTTAACTATTCTATTCTATATTATTCAGGAATTCTATTTAACACTAAATAGAATTCCAAAATAGAGCCAAATAACGAAATATCCCGAATATTTTGGTCTTATGTTATGTAAGACCAAAAACAGTTAATGTCTTTTTTTGAACAATTTTGAAAATTCTAGCCGGCGACTAACGTGTTAAGGTGCGACTGAATAGGCACCTTCAGACCGTGTTCGTTCCATTGTAGACTCTATCTTCGTTCCAGAGTTAGGTACACTGCCTTGCCCACTGGCAAGGGCAAATCCATTCACTTAAAAAAAAATGGGGTTACTAGTATCTGAACGCATGCAGTACTATAATATTATAAACAATGAGTGAACGAGTCCAAACGCGAAATGAGAGGGAAAGAGTGTGCAAGCGAGAAAGAGAATAAAAAGGCGAAAAGACAAGATACAAAATATGGTGGGCTTTTGTTGTTAAGGTTTTTATACGAATTAATTTTTAATATTTAAGTATATTAGGTTTTAAGTTTTTTTTATTCATTGTTGCCTTTTTAAGCTGACGGCTTTATGGCGGTGCTCAATAAATCAACTTCATAAAAAGTCAACTTCGTGTTTTTTGTTAATTGTTTAAAAAGCAAAAACATACTATTTTACAAATTTTTCTTTTGGTATCCCACAATCATAACTGGTATGACAGTCCAAATCGAGTACCAGAAATATCTGAAGGACTGAGGACTGATTTTTATTTTAATAAGATCTATATTTTTATCATTAAACTCGAATTTTATTTTATTCCCTTTCGATGGCGGCAATTAACAAACATTAATTGGGATTTTTTATTCCACTGGCAACTACTGGGATATTTTAAATCCCATTTGACGCCAGTGGTAACAAGAGATCTTTTTATGCCATTTGTCACCACCTGGTAACATATGGTTTTTTTCCCATGCCAGTTTGGACAAAGTCAGTGATGAGAACTGGAAATAAGCGATCTAAATATATATCCTTTAAGTGATTTCCACTGACAGATGACCATTTATCAATGTCATCTTGACTACATGTCGTAGCATGTTTCGATTTATATGTGTTATACGTAGTGAAGTGATTTATTGAGACTTATTTTATTATACCAAGTAATGAAATGAACAAGTCAGTGCCCCTTAGAATTTTAGAATCGCAAAGACCTGAAGGGGCCCTGCCACTGCGCCCGTCACCCTTGCCCTTCAAAACCGGAATGCAGTAATGATCACATGACTGCTTGGCGGCAGAATTGGTGCAGTCTGAAGAAACAAGTTAATTAATAGGCACAGTATAACTACGTATTTTGTTACTGTGAACTTCTTTTTTTTTAATAGCTATACTATTTGTTAAATTTTTATTGAATTGATATTCAATTCTTTTTTGTGAAATTACTCCACTAGTTTGTTATAATTATTAATACAAATATTGAACACTCAGAAAAAATTCCTTCGATCCGGTCGGATTCGAATCGACGTCTTCTTGCATACCTTGCCAGACGCTATACCAACTAAGCCACGGCACGAACCAACGGACCTTACGAATTTTTCTATGTGCTTGCGTCGTGTTCTATGACAAATCTATGAAAGATTTATCACCCACTCGTGAAATTGATTGAGTCGTGAATTTATGTCGCACAAGGTGACGGGCGCGGTGGCAGTGCCCCTCAGATCTTTGCAATTGAAAGCTCTGAGTGGCACTGCAACTGTTATGAACAGGCGCCACTTGGCATCATAAAAATAATACTATACTATCGAGTAATTGCTTTTTAGCTGAGTATTATCTAATTTTTTTTTATTATTCTAATTGTCAAACAGATGAGATAGTCTACCTAATGAAAAAATAGACATGAAGTCGAACTTGGAAGATGGACAGAGTTCGTATCTTTGCGCAATGGCATGGGGTTTTTCATAAAGCAAGTAAACAAGGCTTTTAAAGGCTGACAAGGCATAGACAGCCTCCTCTCGCTCGTCTTATTGTTTGCCTCCTACTTTACATAAAAAAACAAAAAATCATATTTACCACCGTTTTCCTTTTACGTTACAACTTTTCCGTTCGCTTTTTGCCTTCAAATTCCTTAGTTTCCTGTTTCCTTTTACTATCTAGTACGATTATTTTTCATCTAGGTATTTGCTTCCGTTTCGAGCACGTGGAGCAAAAACGTGAGATCCTTTTTAAATTCTTGACTTTTATATAATTTTGTCTGAATTCTAAGCTAAAAGAAAAAGTTTTTTTGGGCAGAAATATTTTTTTAACGATTGTACCAGCGCGGAAGTCAAACTATATGACTGTACTCGCCTCATACGAGCGGGTTAATAGATTGATCGTTCGTTGTGACGCTTTTAAGAAGAGAAGTGGACTGTATGGAAAGGAATGTCTGGAGAGGGACGGATCGACAGGTAAAAGGAGTGGTGAACAACTGAACTAGACTACACTGACCTTAGAGGTGGATTTCTCGTATCTTGTACAACTTTCAGCAGACGTCCGAGTGGTCTCCGACAAATGCGGTGGAATACGTGACAGTTGCATTGGTGCGTTGGGGGTCAGAGGACACACCCGTTATTCTTTATTCCGAATTTATCGGGAGGAGATTTTTATATTATTTATTTTATATTATTAAGAAACTTATTTAATGAAGTAAGTTAAATATCATGTAAGTAAAGAAAATGGCTTTTTTTTCTTATTATTAATATTTGCGGAAGTGCATTTTGAAGGTCACGCCCTTTTTTTAAAGGCTACGAAATAATAATAATTTTCTCACACTTTTTAATATGACACGAGTTTTTACATACCGACTTTGCTATGATGCTTAATATGTGGAAACAATAAGTTATCGTCATTCGGTATACAACCGAGAGACCCCCCGCATCAGCGTCTTTCGAGGGTTAACGTCTTGCCAAAGTACGCACACTATGAACTGTTTTGAAAATCCGCTGTCACCCCCTTGAACAGAGACGACGAATCTTTAAACGACTTAAAAAAAGAGGGTCATCAATTCGACTGTATTTTCGTGTATGTATGTTACACAATTACTACAACATTTATGAATCAATTTCGATGATTCTTTTTTGTGGGAAAGGGGGTACCTCTTTAGTAGTCCCTTTCAAATTTGAAGAAAATATTCCACCTCTAAGGGTGGCAAATTAGGAAATGAATGCGGTTTATGGGCCACTAACCGATTGCAACAAAACCTGGCAATTATTCTTCAGAAGCAGTTGGCTATAGGACAAACTGACATCACAAGAACACACTTTCCTACAAAAGGGAAAACGGTACAACCGCCATAAGAACATTTCAAATCAAACAATATTATTACACCGCTTACTTTAGGCCATATCGCTCTATCACTGTCATTAATCTTGAGTTCAAGGCCCAGGGCGGGCAATTTGCCTTATAACCTACATTAAATCTCCTTTCGCTCATATAACACAACACTTTTGTTACATTCGATTATACTCGTAAGTGTAGGCAATCCGTATTGTAGAGATCATTTATTGGAGACACAATGCGAAACATGATCATAGCAGCAGAAGGGTGAGCATAGATGTAGCGATGTAGCTATAGCGTAGAGCGTAGAGAAGTTGAGTTTATAGATTTAATGCTTTCGTGGTTATTTTTGGTAGGGGAGAGCGGGGCTGCACGTCCGATCTTCAAATAACTTGCAGTTTTATACTGAAAATGAAGGATTTGATTTTCAACATGTGGAAATATTGAACAAATGTTTATCGCTTTTTGTAATAGTATAGTCACTTCTACTAATATCTCAATAGTCTTTTTCTCAATAGTTTTTT
Organism: Hyposmocoma kahamanoa; assembly: GCF_003589595.1. Lineage (NCBI taxonomy): Eukaryota > Metazoa > Arthropoda > Insecta > Lepidoptera > Cosmopterigidae > Hyposmocoma > Hyposmocoma kahamanoa. The sequence goes on along the minus strand of NW_020653754.1, from coordinate 1,061,462 downwards.
TTTTAATTTTTGACAAATTTCGGAGAGGAACATTCAGCCCCGCTTTGGGGCGCGTTGTTCCGCCTTTAAGGCAAATTGTTTCGCCTAGGTTATGACAGAATAACAAAGATTTTCTTAAATAAAACCACCTATTTATAATTGTATGTATGTAATGTTTATATTATGCACAACTAACTTAAAAAAAACCACCCACATTCTTATTCATCAATAATATTATTCATCGCTCATTTCTTCATCTGAATCATAGTTGAGACACACATAAGTGACTCTATCATCTTGTCTAAATATTTGACATGAGCCTGTTTGTAGTTTGGCATCCTTAAATCAAAGAAAAATGGTCATAAAAATTTAAAGTATGAATGCCGGTCAATTGGGGAAGTTGTTCCTAGGAACAACCAGCCCCTCGAGAGAGGAATTTATGGCCCCAAATTACGTTTTTGTACGAAGACTGACATACCGGCAAAGTAATAGAATCAATAAAAAAAATACTCAAACAATAACATTCCTTACTAATGTCACACAATTTGGAAAAGTTAGAAAGCATAATAAACAAAGACAGACCAAAAAATTTAAACAAGAAAAAATTACTTACGTGATACTTTGACAGCTTCACGCACATAGCCACACGTCGTCGTCGGAGTTACTGAAATGGCTGCCGGCAAGACGCATGACGCTTTAACGACGCGCTTCACATGTATTGCTACATATTTTCCTTGCAAAGTTATTGCTGTGAGAATAACTTACCCCGGGAATACCAGCCCCGGTTTCCCCTACTCTTGCTCTCTAGTATTCAGATAGGTACAAATATACTATAAATGAAAAAAAAAGGAACGGAAAAGCTTACAATGCCAGGCATTGTAACTAATAAGTAACGCAACGCAACACACACACATAGACAACCACAAATTACACTCAAACTTACGAGAGAAATAACTGTAGGCCATATACATATTTGTCCCGGTCTGGTAATCGAACCCAGGACCTCTGTTACCATGTTGCACTGCCACGCAGAGGTCCCGGGTTCGATTTCCGAAATATTTCTATGGCCTGCCCTCGTTTCTCTCGTGAATTTGGATGTAATTTGTAGGTTTTTTTAACAGTGTCAAATGACGGGACGAACAAGTCGTGCGCCTGATGGTAAGCTACACGCCTGTCCATAACAGTTGCAGTGCCATTCAGAGTATTAAGTCGCAAAGTTCACGTCACGAGACATAAGTTGACAAGTCTCCATGACTGTAATTTCACCAGCACCTTTACCTTTCAAAACCGGAACACAGTAGTAATGCTTATTATTGCTTGGCGGCAGAAATAGGTAAGGGGCAATACTTCCCTGGACAAACGCTTTCACAAGGAGCTCTACAAGTAGTAAAATCTATGTGTGTATCTGTAATCTATGGGGCAATGAGTAGATTATGCGTTATTATTATTATATATTATAAGTTGAAACGGAAAAATTATGGTAAAATATTATCTTGTTTCAGATCAACGCGAGCGATGGAGAAGACTAAAGGACTATTAAACGGCCAAGTGCACGGCGAGACCAGACAGGCCAAGTCGAGAAAGGCCATCATACGGATGCTGGGTACGTATAATGATTTCTAATACCTTGTACTGGAATTTAGCAATATTATATTGTTGCAACACCACATACGTTCGAGAAATATTAGTAACCTCGCCTTGCCGCTAGATGGCGTTGGGATCAAAATTGAACGGGCTATCAAAGTGTTAAATAAATTACCATTTATAAATAAGTTGCAAAAGGATTTTTATTACACCTGTGTCGGGCGATCATTTTTGATAACCCGGGTCGATAATGACTCATGCGGAATGTGATCGGGTCACTGGTTCACGATACTTCCATATGGAGTTTAAAAGTGTCAAATTATGCAATTAGCTTTTATTTTTTTCCGGCTGATGGGTATTGTGTATTAAGTTAAATGCATCATTGATAAACCATACTTAGGACACTAAAATTTCATTGTAGGAAAAGTAACACTTATAAAACAAAAATATATAACAAAAAACTCATGAGCATTCAAAATTACTAATTTATTATTCATTAATATTTTAATATTAGCTAGTGCACTCATAAATAATCACAACATACCGAAAAATACAGTAAACTTACAAAATTACCATGTAATGGACACTACGCTACGGAGCAATTAGGATGAATGATTGATAGACTCATTGATCTGTTGATCCGTTGACTCGTTAATCGATTGCTTGTCTTTTTGGTTCGATCGATCGAATACTCTATGCAAAAAAATTTCGACCCAAACGAAAAGTGAGGAGTGATTACATCTCCTATGTCGATCACACAAGTACGTCAATAAAAGCCGTTGTGCATTTGGAGACTCCAAGCGTCTTTCTTCACCCTCTCTCGCTACGTGTACCTATTACATTGTAACATTGAATTTTATTATTGAATATCATGATATTTTGCTACCATGATTTTTATATATTTTTGTGAAATTACACCACTAGTTGGTTATAATTGTTAATACAAGAAATTATACCATGTGGCAGGACGAATAAGTCGCGCGCCTGGTGTTAAGCGACACGCCTGTCCATAACAGTTGCAGTACCAGAGCTTTAAAACGAAAAGATCTGAGGGGCACTGCCACTGCGCCCGTCACTCTGAGAGTAGTCTCATGTTTTCAAATTCAAATTCAAAATAATCTTTATTTCATAGGTAAGCATTATTACACTTGAAATCGTCACAATGGTTAAACTCTACCGCTCATTTGTAAGGCAGATTCCCCTGAGAAGTATGAGCAAGAAACTCTAGGGGTTGCTCTTTGTAAATAACATTTACAATTATTTTTTTTATTTGAAACATCAGAGATCGAGACTACCTCCATGAGCTAAACGGGTTACTACCACGGATTTTTGTCATCCAAGTACGCAGAAGTTGTATAAAATAACCTTTAGTTTAAAGTTTTTGTTTCACTATAGTTTTAAACCTCGTGAAAGGCAAATTTTGTATATCAACCGGAATCTTGTTATAGAAGCGTATACATTGCCCCCTAAATGATTTTTTGACTTTGTGAAGACGACTATCAAGAAAAGCTAGTTTATTTCTATTCCTCATATTAATGTTATGTCTGTCACTATTTTTCATAAAGAAGTTACTACTCCTTTTAACATAAATTACATTTTCATAAATGTACTGTGAGGTTAGTGTAAGAATGTTAATTTCCTTAAACTTATCTCTCAAAGATACTTTGAGGCCCAGATTGTAAATTGCTCTAACTGCACGTTTCTGCAGGACAAAGATTCTATTGATATCGGCGGCATTACCCCAAAGCAAAATGCCGCATTAGACTGTGAAAGTAGCTGAAGTAAACCAATCTAGCGGTTTCGACGTCTGAAAGTTTCCTTATTTTTTTAATCGCGTACACTACTTATATAACAGCGTAACTTACTTATATGGGGACCCCATTGCAATTTAGCACCTAACGTTATACCTAGAAATACAACTATATCCACAAGATTCAATCTTTCGTTTCTAAATACAATGTTTGTAACCGTCTCTCTAACATTGGGTAATGTAAATTTCACACGATTTGTTTTTTTCTCATTAAGAAGTAGGTTAGTAGTTGTTAGTAGCTAGGTAGTTAGTTTAAGTTGACAAGTCTCTTGTGACTGTGATTTCACGAGCACCATTACTCTTCAAGAACGAAACACGGTAATGCTCACATGACGTTGGACATAGGTAAGGTGGCAGTACTTACCTGGACGGACTCTTTCACACTCTAAACTTGTGTAATACGGTGTTATTTATCTCGTCGTGTAATTCCTCTTCTTACGACTTCTCTCACTGCTCGTTATATCCTAGCTATTACTTAAGGTGCGACAAAATGAAAACGCTTATGTCTAGCTGACAAGGGTAAGACAGTTTACACATTTGCGCATCAAATCCGATTTGTGTTAAAAGGCAACATTCCCGCGAACGCGCTCCATGTTAACGAAGTTTGATACTATTTGGTATGTAAAACGAGTACAGTCAAGAGCATATTTATTTAGGAAATGAAACTATTTTTCCGGATTATTACTATTTTTCCGGATTATTATTATTTTTTGCGAAGTAGCAAGGCGTGCGGGACTTAAGGAAAAGTAAGGCAGTCTTACGGGAGCTAGTTTATTGTATAGTCTGAAGTTGGTACAAGAAGAACGTCGAGTATTACTACAATGAAGCTTAATACTAAGTAACAATGAACGTGCTAAAAGTTGTAATTCTGCAAGTTAATAAATAAAGTTACGCAATGTGCAATCTCTAACTAATCTATGTAAAACAACATCTGAGGATGTTGAGGCGCGTTTGAGTGCCTTTTTTTATTCAAATGTAAGTGTGCATTTGACCTCCTTCTCACCTGATGAAAACTGATAATGAGGTCGACGATGAAGCATGCACACCTAAACAATGCCTATCCACTCTCGCCTTGAAAAGGTCCAAGTTATAACGTTCAGGGAAGAAGTCTGTAGGCAGGGAATTCCACTCCATAGCCGTTCGCCATATAAATGTGGAAGCGTAACACTTCGTGCGAATCTTTGGAATATCCACGACATAGGGGTGGAATCCAAGCCTACGCCTAGTCCCCCGATGACGGAAAGGGGAAGGCGGAATTAAATCGTGTAATTCCATCGCATACTCTCCGTGATATATCCTATAAAACACCGGCAACTTTACGGCGGTATTCAAGGCTCTGCGGCTTCGCCTCTACTAATTCCGAGGCACCTATAAGCCTCTTGGTACGCTTGTCCATTGAATCCATGGTGGCCAGTTGGTATGTAACAGAGCCATCTCAAAGGTGGCAGCAGTACTCCATATACGACCGGTCTTGTGCTTAATACAGCTGAAGCAACTGTCCCGGTGTGAAGTAACGCCTCACCCTGGAAAGGATGCCAAGCTACCTGGCTGCATTTTTGGCCATGGATTCAATGTATCCGCCGAAGTTCAGATTGGATGACAGGTCCATTCCACGAAGCTGGAGACGGTCGGCTATCGGTATGGATATATCACGAAAAGTCGGAGTCAGTTCAAAGGGACTCCGTGGAGACTAGACACGCCTGCATTTTGGTAGCATTAAATTTGACAAGATCGCCCCAATCGGAGACTGCCTGAGGCCTTTGATAGTGCCTTTGAGTGCCTGCGAGTGCCTTTGAGTGCCTACGAGTGCCATTGAGTGCCTATGAGTGCCTTTGTGTGCCTTCGAGTGACTTTGAGTGCTTTGAGTGCGATTTATTGATTTTACGTGTAATTGGAATCTAGATTTTCGAAACATCGACACATATAGCACGTCGTAACTAACAAATAGAGAGACACTAGTATTTTCATATTATAATATTTGTATGCGTATATCTGCATAATCCTTTATTATTAATTTCATTAAGTGAATTTGTATACAATTCAACATAATGTTATATATAAATTAATTTTGACAGTAAAGGCTTCTCCATTACTTTTGTGTTCAAGTAGTTTTCACTAGAAGCTAAATATGGTGCATTTTATTAAATTTCGAGTGGAATAAAATCAATTTTAGGCATTGACTTACAAATTTTAGGCTTTTAAATTGTAGCAAGCAAAATTAAGCAGTACAGCAATGATGTCACTAATTTAAATTAAATGTTTTTTTTTATATTTCTTTGCATGTAGTGACATATATTCGTTTCTATAGGCAAAGGTTGAACATTTTTTTCGTGGTTTTTGTACTATACTCGTAGTCCATTTGTCGGTAGGTCAATGTTACTAATTTGTTTTCACAGATGGTCGCTTCCCGTCAAGTTTTTACACTGGCTTCAAATCTCGTTAATTTCCTAATTGGCAATTATTAAAGACTATAGAACTTTTTTAATAGACGAAAAATACTGACTCGAGAAAAGGAAAAAATATTGGATTCCTTGTTAAAAGTTATATAAAAAACTACTCTGTATTATTTAAACAAACGTTTACTTACTTAATGATTTCCAGGCCCGCCTTGCGAATTGGGACTCTTAAATTTATAGCTTCTTTTTCTTTCTAGCCGTTCTCAACCATATAGGTGTAGGTCTCCTTCAGTTTCTGCCCTGCCACTTTCTTTGCATCGTCCTTCCAATGCATCTGCATCTTCCTCTGGGGCGTTATTCTTCCTAAGGTTGCCATTTGAGCACCGTCTTACAATATGAGCCATGCTTTCGGGCAACGTGACCAACCCACCGCCACTTAAAGTGCGTTACGCGTTTTGTGACATCTGCGACTCTGCTTTCCTACTTGAACCATACATTTGTTTTGCGATCTTTGAGTGTAATGCCCAACCAGTTTCCTTTCTAATGCCTTCGGGGCTACCTGTAATATGTTAATCATGTCTTTTGTTAGCACCCAGGTTTCGGCACCATAAGTTAATACTGCTTTTTGTTCCGCAGTCAAATTCAAATTAAAATTTATTTCATTGATTTTCTTTGCCCATTTTATTTCCTGCCTCAGATAAACATTATCCATTCTTCCGATGACAGTTTGGTTAACTGTAATTTCCATCGATTCATTCTACCGTTAATTTATATATCTCACAAAATATATTCTCGACAGTAAAATATATTTCCTTCAATATCATTGCTGTATCATTCTCGGTGTCATTAACCCGATTAGGTGTATTGGACAAAGTGGACGAACGAACGTCGTCGTGCCCTTCTATGCTATTAGTGTTTGTGTATTTCATATATTTGGCAAACAATCTAATGTAGATAGCATGTGAGCCAGAGTATTTGTTTTTTGTTTCGACAAATACAGCAAACGCCAAAAACTCGTTACCGTACCGCTTGTCAGTTTCTTAAAGCACGTCAAAGAGGTCAAATACGTTAAGGCAGCACTTGAAATGTCTGTTCGTATTCGCTATTGGGTGTTTGTTTTTTTTTTATGAAACCAAATCGTGCGCCTAGTGGTGACACGCCTGTCCACAGCAGTTGCAGTGCCATTCAGAGATTTAAATCGCAAAGAACAGAGACGCACTGACACTGACCCGTCACCCTGAGACAGGTTGACAAGTCCCATGCGCCATGTAATTTCACCAGCCCTTTCCCGTCAAATCTGGAACGCAATAATGCTCACATTTCTACTTGGCAGCAGAAATTGATGTACGACAAGAATGCAGTTGCTAACAAATATGATCGTCTACACATGGAGCCAAATAAGCAGTTAAAATAATTGGACGTAGTTAGGCAAAAAGGGTCCAATCCACAAAATTATCAAAAGAATAGTTATGTGTACCAAACGGTTCCTAAAGTCTAACCTCTTAGATCAGCAAAACAATCCAACATATAAACATAAATAAATATCTCTGGAGTTACATGACATTATAAGTTTTGAAATTAAAACAGCAGTGAGAAACACTTTTAAGCTTCAAACTGCCATATCTCGAAAGTAACTGGACGTGCATTGGATCCTTTTTGTTTAACTACGTCCAATTGACCTGACCTCGAATAATATGACCATACTGTGAACGGTTCACAAGGGAATTTGCCTATCTGACTCCTTTTATATGGGGTGCGCCTCACTTGTACGCAAATCAAATAAATTAATTTCAAAACATTATGCCGTTCATTTAATATAATTTTTATTTGGACTAATCTCACTTCCTATAACTAAACTTCACATAATTCTTGTTTGATATAATATTCACATTTTATAAGAACTTTTTGTTATATAAAGCTCTTATTATATAGCAATAATTTAATATATTGACAATTTAGATAGTGTTTACGCGGTTTAATGTCACCTTTTGTAAATAATACGTTTAACTCCGACTCGCAATGATACTTGTCTGTTCGACGCTAGAAGTGTAATTTAAAAGCCGGAGTTGCGGAGGGAGTGTTGTTTTCCTTAATATAGTTTACAATGCTGAATCTTAATTTCGATAAAATTATTATTTATAGACACTAGATTCCTTGGTGGTTTAAAAGAAACTAAACGTATTTACATATGTCAAATCTTGGTTGCGGCTCCCATTCAGTAGGTTAGGTTAGAACGTGAAAAAGTACAACGAGCAGAGCGAGCGCAGCGAGCGTGCTGCGGAAGCGACGTTCGAGGCCAGAAGCGAATTTGTCTGCTTTTCCGAACTTGTTTTCAGGGAAAATTATAATTATATATAATATTAGTATTAGGGGTATCGTTTTTCGGAATTGAAATAAATATTTTTATGCAAATATAATCAACATTTATTTGGTTTAAGATGCGTAATATAATGCAAGATTTTGGTAGCATTAGAGTTTCCTGTGAAAGAATTCGTCCTGGGTACTGCCGCCTTGCCTATTTCTGCCGCCAAGTATTTCTCCCAGTCCGGGAATCGAATCCGGGACCTCGGCGTGGCAGTCCAGCATGGTAACCATTCGGCCACAGAGGCAGTCACATCAATTCGATAAAGCTTTGAGGAACATAGTAGTATCGCAGACAATTACTCTATATTATAGATTACCATAACAATTCAATGAAAAATATATCCCAAAAAAGGTATAAGTATTACCTTGAAATAATCATCATCGTTTTTGAAATAAATATAATGAGCACATGCCATGTTTTAGTTTTATTACCCTATTCAACGAACGTTTTGACAACTACAGCGTCGTGTGTAATATTAAATACGACTGTGTTACCTAATGTTTGGGGCCAAAAGGTGCAAAAAGTTCAGAGATACTATCCTGCCTCCCGCGCCATTTCACGTCCATTCGTTATAAGACCCGGTTCATTAGAAAGATCTTAATTTTTTTTAATAGGACTGTATTTTAAAGTAAAGCGTCCAAATTTTTGAGTTAATACCCTGTTCATCCAATCCAACGATATGTATTCGAGATACAGACACAAAAAGGGCTTCAAACACGACTACTCGACCCTCGTTGTATGGACACGATTTTGTTTTGTTAGAGAACATACCGTAGCTTATATGACCCCTTTGAGGTGTGAATTCTAAAAGCTTATAAAATTTAAATTTTGATTTTAGAGGATCAAACGAGCCCTGCTTTTTAATTGTGTTATAAAAGTTTACAAATAACACTTTTAAATGATAAGGTGTTCCAATTATATAGATACATATGTAAACATAAATGGAGCGACATAGAGTTGTTAAAACCACCAAATATTACTTAATTATTTTTCGATTTCCGGAAATGGTTTTATTGAATCGTAGGACAAACTACTGACCTAGGTAGTCGAAGTTGGATTTTAAAGAATTCTAATGGGGCCATGTAAAAAATGCAGTAGATAACCGACAGCCTTGTTGCCGTTCCGTCAATGTGACCGTTAGTGTGCGGGGCGCAGTGCGGTACTAAATCTAGGAGAGACACCATTCTCCTTACTTTTTTATTCTCTGCTTTGGTAGGAGGTCAGTTATCTACTGCATTTTTTTACATGGTACCATAAGAAAAACTTTAAAACCCAACTTCGACTTCCTAGGTCAGTAGTGTGGTCCTACGATTCAGTAAAACTATTTCCGGAAATCCGGAATTCGAAAAATGTATTAAGTAATATAGTTGGTGGTCTTTACAACTCTATGTCACTTCTTGTAGCTAGGTATATACAATATATACATGAATCTATATATGTGGAACACCTTTTTCCGACCGTTGATAATAACGCAATATACTAACTGGAAATATAATAACACCATAATGTTTTCTCTCTCTCTCTCTTGCACTTTACTTGAGTAATTTTTGCAAGTTTTTATTACTATAATACGGCATAATTAATATTGCACCACTCGCCAACAGCAGGGAGTTCATCCTCACACTCTGGAACCGGGTCGATCTCGTACTGTACGATTTCAAAGGACCTTCCTCCCACGTACAATTAGGTTGTAGAATGAACTTCCTGTCGGAGTTTTCCCGTAGGAATAATAAATACATCGAGTATATAACCAGAAATAGAGGCGAAATGTCAATTAATTTGTTTGAAACTATTCTGCCATATCATTACTGTGACAACTGCGCTCCGATTGGCCAGCCCGAATTCGAAACAACTGACGGGTGTCGTCAATGGTTGTCGTCAACTGTTTCGCTTCAAGTCGACCAGTTAACTGGAGCTTTGCTATAACGGACGAAAATTGTAAAAATGTTTGTTTTGTAGTTAGATGTTTTGCTGTTTTTCCCACACCACAGAATAGAAGCACGGCATTGTTAGAGATATTATCTTTATTACAATAAATACAGAATATTTTCTGGAATATACGGAGACGTACACACAGGTCAGTAGTTGGCCTGTCTATATATCAATGCAAACGAGAATTGATATTTATAAGAGCTGTATCGCTAATGTGTTACCAGGAATATATGGCCGTTATTTCGTCTCTATTTCTGGTTATATACGCGATGGAATAATACATGGAGTCCTTCAAAAAGGGTTTGAGAAGGGTCCTAAAGGGTTGGCAACGCGCTCGTGACGCTCCTGGTGTTGCAGGTGTTCATAGGCGACGGTGATCGCTTTCCATCAGGCGGGCCATATGCTTGTTTGCTGCATACATAATATAATTAACTTATTAATATTGAGGCAAAGGTCGAACAACGCATACATTTCGAATAACTCATGACGATATTAATAATAAAATAATGGAGTCATTTCACAAAAAATATGTGATAAAAATATCATAGAATTCAATAAAATTAATATGTTATTTGGTGTGTAACTAGTGTAGTTTTCGGCTGCGTTTTAACGAACTTAGCTAATTGGATCAATATTACTAACAAAATATGGATATATTGGCTTGTGATAAAATAAAATTGAATATGAATTGGTCTAACATATATGTATATTGCGCAGTTAATACAATATTGTATTAACTTAAAAAGTGTATTTTTTCAGAATCGATGTTATAACAAAATACTCACTTCCCGTGAAAGATTATTAAAATTTATGTGTAGGTTAGTTTTATTTTAAGATAAATAAAAAATTTCCTACTTGCCAAATGTATTTAAAAATAAAAGGGGAAAAATATTTTTTTATTTTTTAGTAAGGACGGTTTTGTCCAGAACTAGTTCACAAAAAGTTTTCCCGTTTCGAGTTAAACTTTTGATTGTTTCTTACAATGGTCATTCTCGAACTAATGTTCACTACCTAATTTCCGTGGCAATTGTTATTATTGAAATATTGAAATATATTATCGTGTGTGTAGTTATTAAATAATATTTCACGATACAGTACTCGAATGGTAAATAATATTGCACGAGAAAAAAATCGAATGTTTAAATAATAAAAATTGCCACGGAAATTAGATTGTGAGCTTTAGTCCGAGAACGACCGACAATATTCTAATGATGATTTTATTGACGTGTAGCTATAAAATTATTTATGCGTTCAGCAATAGTATATAATTTCACATATTTGGAGTTACAACAACATTGTAATAGCACTGCGATATATATTTTATAATACCCAAGAAGACGTGTTCCTTAGACAGTGTTGTACATTGACTTACAAATAAATGGACGACGGGTCTAATACAAAAACCACGAAAAAAATGTCCCAAGTCAACCTATTTAAACGTAGTGACATGTAAAGGAATATGAAAAAGTTAAAACGTTGAATTTAAATTGTAATGTCATCGCAGTACTGTCTAATTTTGCTTGCTTCGCTGTCAGTCAAACAAACAAAGACTAAAGCGTGAATGACGCTCTGTATACGATGTTAACGCCCTATAAGTTAGGACACTTTTTAGCGCGGACCCGACGTCCATATAATTGTAAGTCAATGGTGTTGTAAATATCTTCTAGAGAGCTACGCGGCGGCCCAACGTGTTTTGTATTAAAAAAATAAGTGCGCATTTTATTTTTTTCCATCCTCTAAAGTATTTGACCTTCAATAAATGTTTTTGTTTTTTATGATTGATCAATAAACATATTGAATTGCAGTCTTTGCTACCAGCGGTGTCTAACCGCCCGGGTTGCAACCCGGCGCTTTTTAATACCGGGTTTAAATCGGAAGTCGAGGGTTAAAAGTATTTACTATAAGTACTTCGTTTCAATCCATTGTAAACAAAAAGTAAACAAACAAGTCACTGACCCGACCATAGACGGTTTAGTGATGGCCAATTGTAATGCCAACTGCAAATCGATTAATTAATTGAATGAATCGATTTCTTCAATTGAGTCATACTAGCAGTTTTCCTTACATGAAAATAATGAACATACATAACCTATGAAAGCATGTATTTAAAATTTCCGAAATCTAATTTTTAATCCTCCTTCAAATCCTTATACTTAGGTACCCGTTCGATTGCGATTGAAATTTTCGATTTACTAATCGATTACAAAAACTTTAATTGAATGAACCAAATGTTTTTTTCGTACAGCACTATGTAACCATAGACAAGTCATAGAAGTATAGATGAAAAATAACCTCTCTTTTGGACTACCATTTTTCAAATACGATTTTATGATGCTATTCTAATGAATATTGTTGGAAAAAGTGATGAATAATATAATATAATGTCGAAATCTTCAAAATATACGTGCTACTTATTTGATTTATTAAGTGATTTCTTTGGAATTTTAACCAAACAGGTTTGTTTTCTTTTTGTTTAAAATGGTTTGGAACAGACTGTACTAAATATTTGTTGTAAATCGAGTATCGTTCAAGTTTAATAGTGTTATTACAATATGTTTATTGCTTTCTGATCCAGACGGTCTGATTTGTCTTTCTATTGGTTCGCTTGATAATCGCATTGAATTAAATCGATACAAAAAATCGTTAGAATTGAATTGATTTTCGTAAAAATCGAATCGTAACATGCATCTTGCGTAATGAGAATCCACAGGGTTGCAAGGTGGATATTGTGAGGAGTTGCCTCTATTTCATCAAAAAGAGATTTTTTATATCGAAATTTGTAATAAATATGGAAAATAATACCAAATTCTGTATTCGCCGTTTCTGCCCACGATTTTGGACAGAAGTGGACTAAAACTCGGAGCTTTAGGTAAAAACCCGGTTAAAATTTGGAGGGGTTGATTGGGTTTTAACACTCAGCCCGTCTTGCTACAGTTCCATTTTTATCCAATAACACTATATTCTTTAAAAAAATGTGTAAACAATGGATCCTGCCTGTGCAGTGCAGAAATCGAGTAACAATTGGTCGCCGGTTAAATCCGTTAGCAACATTAAATAAATAAATACAATTTTAGAATGTTCTCTGTTTTTAATTAAATTTTTTTTTATACATTTTACATACAGTGCAACACAGACAGCCTCTATTAATTGCTTGGCGTTTAGTATACACTCCGCTTGCCGGTCTGATGCAGCAAGCGAATAGCTTTATGGTGAAGCCTGAAAATCAGCAATGCTGAGTCTTTATCCTTTTTGTCCATATTACGGTTCTTTTTGGTTTCAATTGTTTGGTTATGTTTGTTTATGTGTTTTGTGGATAAATAAATGTCTTTTTTTGATAGTAGCTATTTCAGTTGCGTCTCAGAATTGACGTGGCAATTCGCAAATATCTCGTATGAACTCGTCTGGTAAGATTAATACATTCTTTTACTAAAAGCCAAGTTAAATAAATAAATAACGCACACACTCACCTTAGCCCCGCGCTAGGGAAACCCTGTGTCGCGGGTGCCATGGACACACACATAGATAACCACAAATTACACCCAAACTCACGAGATAAATAATTGTAGGCCATACAACTATTTCTCTCGGCCCGGGAATCGAACCTGGGACCTCTGCGTGGCAGTCCGGTGTGGTAACCGTTCGGCTACACGGAGGCAGTTACGAGCGATTGATGAATTAGACCACAGACTTGGGTCATTTTCGCTTTGTACGTTATGATTGTGTTAATTGTCTCGCTCAAAACCTTAGAAAAATGCCTTATTTTGGTACTTTGAAGTGCAAAAATCATAGTCGCACTTGTTTACCCGTCGTGGTGTTTTTATCATCATTAAGTCTTGTTTTATTAAATTTTAATAAATCTCGGACTATATTATACAGTGACTGACTTATATTATAGGATTTTAGTAGCAGTAGAGCGAAAAAGTACTGCCACCTTCTGCCGCCCAGAAGTAATGGGTCCTGGTGAAATTACACTGGGACTTTTCAAATTAGTATGGACACACTAAAGACAGGGCGCAGTGGCAATATCGCTCAGATCTCAGCGATTTGAAGCTCTAAGCCCCACCGCAAATGTTATGAACAGGCGCGTTGCTTACCACCACCCGTCACTTGGTAACATAAAAAAAGACTACTTAATCTACAAATTAACTGCTTCCGTCGCCGACGTGTGGCCTACGTTTATTTCTCTCATGAGTTTGGGTGTAATTTGTGGTTGTCTATGTCCATGGCACCCGTGACACAAGGTTTCCCTACTGCGGGGCTATGAGTGTGTGCGTTATTACTATTATTATTATTGAAATCAATATGTCAATAAATATTTTGATTCAATTCTTTTTCATCCAACTCTTCTTCTTCCAACGTGAAATTATTTTCTCCAACGATGAATGAAGTAAGGACTAATTCATAGTAGTAATTAGTTCATGCCGTGAGGGAGTTTTCGTCAGAGCTTGCATTTTTAAACAGTGTTGGACTTGTTCTCAAACTGTTAGAAAGGTGCTGGTGAATTATTCTTTGGCACCAGTCAAACATTAAAGCGAGTTTTAAGCCTACGCAACTGCTTCAGGCTGTATTTTCACTCCGTGAATTATTCAAAAGAACGACGTGATCAGTTTTCTTAAAAGCCTGACTGTTGCTAATTTTAATTTCCGTTTCTCATAATGAGACCAAGAAAACACGAAACTAAGTCAAAAAACATGTAATAATAAGCTTAATTTTATTTAAAAAATATATGGAAAGAATTACACGCGTGTATTAATTGATTCATCCTATTTTCTTATATTTGACACATTTCTTGACAAGGCACATACCGAGAAATAGATATGATTTGTATCATGTACGGGTACTGATTCACGTGCACTGAGGGTTTTACGTTTTGAATTTCGAAATATTCTTTTGCTACTCCATCATTAATCCATCAATCAAAATCTTTATTCTCCCTGAAGTATGATATATTTGTTCAACAATTACCTCTTTCTGAACTGACTGAATATGACTATACCTACAGCGTCGACGAGCTTGTCAAGATAATGAAGATACTTATTTCCGAAGGCGAAGAGGCGAATCGTTTGTTTCCTGAAAACTTGACCAAAAATAACTGACAATGCTTCAGAAATGTTTTCACATTAAATGTGGTCTATAATTTGTGAATGCGAATCTGAGTTTCATGTTTTTATTATTGAAACCAAACCCGGGTTTCTAAATACAGAGTTTCTACATATCGATACATTGATTACAACACGCGGACCCAGTACCAAGTGTAATACGACAGTAGTGCAAGCAATTCATTGAGCGTCATTCGAATTGTTCTTTTGACGGCGACGATGGCTAGCAACTAATGTAGGTATATTGTTATTACCGAGTTGCAAGAAAATAGTTTTGTTTCGAAATTATAGTATTGTATTGTTCAAAATATTATAAAATACAGAGTTTTAGTACTTACCGATGGAAGGAAATCACTCCCGGAGCATTTTTTAAACTTCGGCTTCTTACGCGACATAATATAATGGCACAATTCGGCATATTTCTTTCGGCACAAATAATCATGTATCACATTTGAACGACGACTGACGCCGGACCCTGGCCACTAACCAATATTTATGTGGTCTGTGTTTGGAACCAATGCTGGGAGAGTACCTAATTGCGTTGATTTCTCTTGGGCAATGTTTATTTAGGTTAGTTATACTCACAGTCAAATGCGACATATATTTGTACAATTTTTTTGTAATATTAGGGCTCCTTGTGAGTTCGTCCAGTGAAGTAATTATCTATTTCTGCCACCAAGCAGTAACGTGAACATTATTGCGTTCCAGGTTTGAAAGGAAGGGTGCTGCTGCTCAAATTACTTTTCAATTGATGGCAGTGTCCCTCAGACCTTTGCGATTTAAAGCTCTGAATGGCACTGCAACTGCTATGGACAGGCGTGTCGGTTACCACCAGGTGCACGACTTCATCGTCCCGTCGTTTAGTGCACATAAACACTTTACCTATTACGATTACCTCTTTCTATTTTTCTATTCTTTAATAACAATAACGCACACACTCGTACATCTTTTTTTACAATACGAGATAGATCTGTGTGAGATTTCATATGACAAAAAAAAATGGCGTCGTTGGATAACTGGTGCTCGCATTAAGTCGGAAATTTGTCAATAATAAAAATGTTATTTTCTTCAAAAGAAATAAGAGGTATTGTACAGGTACGGGGGAAATGAGAATGAAGGCACTCTCGCTACGAATACGGCGATGATTGATAAGGGCCTCGGAAATTACTTTTTTTATAATACCTAGTGACGGCACGAACAAGTCGTGCGCCTGGTGGTAAACGACACGCCGGTCCATAACAGTTGCAGTGCCGCTCAGAGCTTTAAATCTCAAAGATCTGAGGAGAAATGCCACTGCGCCCGTCACTCTGAGTCATAAGTTGACAAGTCTCATGTGCTTGTAATTTCACCAGCACCCTTACCGTTCAAAACTGGAACACAGTAATGCTGACGTTACTGCCTGGCGGCAGAAATAGGTAAGGTGGCAGTACTTCCTTTGACGACGTCTTTCACAAGGAGCTCTACTGCTACTAAATCATTTTATTGTCTAACTAGATTATTTTTCAACGTTATATTAATATATGCTTCTAATACAAGTAAACTTTGTTAAAGAAACTATTTATTTCTCAAACATAATCGAATAATCTCAGTACAGAGTACTAAAAAAACCGAACTCAAAAGTACGTGGAATTACGTCTATTTGCTAAGTTTCATTGAAATATCCCCTAGTTCGCCACTATACAGGACTTGATACTGGAAATAATACAAATAGGTTCTCACTACGACACTACTCAAAGTATATCGAGGGAAAAACGCCTTGAATTGAGAAATAGCAAAATCAATTAAATAATTGCTAAAAGCAATTGCTCCTAAATTAAAGTTAGGCGCTATTTATAAAAATGAATCTTCATGCGTGAACAGCCACCCTTAGAGGTGGATGATTTCCTTCAAAATGAAATGGGATCACTATGGAAGTGCCCCCTTTCCAACAAAAAAAGAATCATGAAAATCGGTTCACAAATACCGGAGTTATCGCGTAACATACAAAAAAAAACAAAAAAAAAACATACAGTCGAATTGAGAACCTCCTCCTTTTTTGAAATCGGTTAAAAATTGATCGAAAATTTTAGCATTACTTTCAAAAAACGAACACGGAAAGTTTGTCATTTATGGACCGTACGAATTACGAAGAGACTCCAAAATATCCGCTGCTGTAAATTTGTAATCTGTCAACTAACAATGAATTATGCAAACAGGCAAAAGAAAACTCATACAGCCAACTGCCCAGTACCTACAAATTTTTTATAAAAAAACGACCTCAAAAGTTCGTGAAATTACATCTATTTGCCAAGTTTTATTGAAATCGGTTACCGGAAAGTGCGCGAAACCGGATTCATCCCCTAGTTGGCCACTCATAGAGGTAACCAACTAGGGGATGAATCCATGAAGGCATGTTTTCTTCAAATTTAAATGGAACCTATACGGAGGTACCCTCTTTCCAAAGAAAAAGAGTCCAATCTTTAGTGAAAAGGGTACAAGTAAAAAATGCTAATTTTGCAAGATGCGAAAAACAGTTAAAGCTTAATATGATATAAAGCGTTAAGTGTTCTTCGCGTTTCCTTGTAAGTGGCCGGAGTACTCACGTAACATATGTACATACAAACTTCATACAAAATAAAAAACTCAGTCTAATAGAGAACCTCCACTTTTGTTTTGAAGTCGGTTACTTACTTTTAATATTAATTTTTTTTTACTTTGTTCTTTCCTCACATTGTTTGAGAAAAGTCCTATACATGCCTCGGTGGGAACCTGTTCCGCCTCTTCCCGGCCTCTGCAATAATATACTATTTCGGATGCAAAGCGCATAGATTTGTTTGTTTTTTTTCAAACAAACCAACGTTTCGGCCTGTTTACAGGCCCCATGGTCACGGTTAACTGAGATGATAAATGGCATGATACCATCTCGTGACCGATGGAGCTGTGAAGAGTCCGAAACATTTTTTTTAAAGTTCAACGGCCTCCGTGGCCTAACGGTTACCATATTTCTCTAGTGACTGATTTATGATTTTCAGAAAATCCCACTTGCCACTATTTGCTGTTAAGGTCACGAGTCCGTTTGCAATTTTCCTGTCAAATTGTTTTCCATCTCCAATAAGTTTCATAGATTAATACCGTTTAGTCTGACATGTGAGTGACGTCGTAAAGAGCATGATGGAAACAGAGTTGGGTATTATAAGAGTTTACTATACAGGGCGTCCCACGGTCGTAGGACACGAATGGAAAGTACTTTTAATATTGTAGATAGGATATTTTGCTTTATGGAGACATTATTTTGTTTTTAAAAGTAAATAATATTGCATTTAAAGATTTTTTACCAAAGCGCTCTTTTTAGTTCCGAACTAAAATTCTATAGTCTGTGGTACGAGTTTGTGTGTTTCCTGAACAGAATAAAGTCTGTCACATAAATAAATTACTGTTCTTCTTGACACAAATTATTACTTTTTCATAAAGGTACTGTAATGCTACGTTATTTTTTTTAAGCTTATCTTTCAAATTGAACATATCAACAGATGGAGAATTTACATATCTACAAGGAACCGTGACGGCGCGTTCCCATTTTGTCGTAACGTTTTATTTATCGTCTGACGATTGTCGCGTCTAGTCTGTTCCTATATCACGACTATCTGTCGTGACTGTGTCGTGGACATTTATTTTATCATTGAACGAATCGTCTCTAGCTATCCCACTAGGTTGTGACGACAATTTATCGGTTCACGGCAGCCGCCTTGTCGTTTGCACGACAGCACGACTGCACGACTATCTGTCGTTATGAGTTGATGGGAACGCGCCCTGGATACCGTGATAGGTTGGTAGTGCAAAAGTTTATTAACCTTTCATGAGATTTTTTTTTAGTGATTTGGGTTCAGTTTCGGAATAACCTTAATGAAACTGTGTTCGTAAAAATTAATATACTATGTTACTTATAAGGAATTAATTTTTATAATAGCAACCCTTTCGATCGGCATTATAAAAATACAGGTTTTTTTTTTACATTTTGTCAGTTCGATTTCTATATGAGGTAAACATTTTTTTAAAAGCTTTTGCAAGAAGTATTACTTATTTTTATTAACAAAATACTGTCTCCATGAAACAAAATATCCTATTTACAATATTTCAAGTACTTTTCCTCCCATACCTGTATAACAGCTCTTACACTATTTGTCAATAGGGTGTGACAGCTGTGGGCGAGAAAAGATATATGTATTCAGACATGGCAGAGCATTATTCAAGCTTCAGGAAAAAAGGTTGACACACTGTCCGCGTGCATTACAAGAGCCATTCGAGCTGTTTTCGTGGCTTGTAAATCTACATCGGTTTAACGTACATAATTGTAATTGTCTAAATTTATGTTAGACACGCGTAAAAGTTTTTTACAACTTTTAAATGGGTTACTTAATAAAACTATACACTAATACCTCGGTATGATACTGTCATATTGGCATATTGTCACTATTAAATAAATTCGAATTCAAAATTAAAAACGTAATATTTCACGCTTTAGAGCGGTTACACACATAACGACTTTTAGCTGCGATGCACACCATATGCAAACGCGATGCAGCACTCATGTTGAAACTACCACACACGCAACAATAAACACGTCATTATTATTTGATGTAATTTTTTATACACCGAGAGGCCGCTTCAAAAAATACTTTCCAAACTTAGAAATCACACTTTTTTGTTCTTCTAATGGTAATGCTGATGGTCTACCTCTTTTCATCGTTAATGCGTTTATATTACTTGTTTATTACTATTTTTAATTATGAATGATTTTCAACATTGTGAATATTTTGGGTAGTTTCGAATATTTACTACCAAATGACAACTAAACGATTATTAAATAACTGATTGTAACTCGTTCGCATTCCTTAATACCTACAAATGGAATTTACATTTGTAATAGTGAATTCAACTAGTAATTAATATAATAATTGTTATAAAATATAGCTTGCAAAGATAATCCAGAAACCATTGTTGGCATAGTCTAAGCGCCTGCAAAACTATTATTAGCAATTACACGTAGAAGATAAACTGTCTTTTCAGATGATAATTTTTGCAAAGGCGTTTTATTATTTATTTTAAATAACTTTTTATAGAAGCTTCTTAAAATAGTGAAAAAAAAGTATGTTTCGGCAAAAAGTAGGTAGTAAATAGTTATATAAGAAAAGTAAATTATATGATGCTAGAACCATGAAAAACGTAAAGTGGTCCAGCCAACCTGACGTCAGAATGGCTGGCCACTTTATTTCTTTAATATTTCCGTTAGTGCAAAGGTAGAAAATATGACAATAAAGGTACTAAATAGTAGAAACTAGGTAGTAAATAATGAGCACAGTTTGATTTGTATATCTCGTTTGGTCCAGCCATCCTGACGGTCACCTAAATGTCACCGTGCGTAACTCTTAGGTGTGAAAACGTTTGGATAAGATCATTGATAATGCGTGCTTTTCCAGCAGGAAACCTGCAAGATGTCACGAAAATAACTTTTACGTTAGTAGGTAAGTATTTTCTTTTTTGTTTTTTGCTAACTTGGCACTTTACGTTTAGTGTAAGTGCCACCGCAAAGCGGGTAAACTTAAACCGATAAAAAAGAGATCTGGAATGATAAGGGTACAATTTGGAAGAAAAGATCGGGAAAGTGGAACTTGTACATGTAGATTTTGTAATGGCAGATATATTTACATAAATATATATAGTTTGAATGTGTTACGTGACATAAATAAGACATTTGTAAATAACGGAGATAATTAAGTGCTGGTAAAGCTGGTTCAATTAGGGCTGCTAACAGATTGACTGCACATGTGCAGTTAATGCGTGACGTCGTAATCAACTTCATGCAGCCTAGACCTTGATTGCATGAAGTTGACAACGACTACTTGTATTAACTGCATGCAGTTGAGACTTCAACTTCTAGCGTCGATGTGAACGACAGTCCAAGAATCAATAGTAATTGACATTCTTACGAGGACATATTATTATTTTTTTGCATCTGAAACAACTTCTTTTTTTTGTAACGGCAAAAGGTAATGACTATTTAAAATACAACATATTTTAATTACCTCGACGTACAAACGACATTTGTAAATGTAATAAGTAATAGTAAAATTGTAAATATAAATATAATAGTTGTAGACGACATCAAGTATCGCCCGAAAAGTCGCCGGATGTCGTAAGGATTGTGTGTCGGTCTAGTGACAACCCTAGTGCACAAATAAACAATAAGGACTAAGTGCGCGTAGTTAGAAAAAGTCGCACGGCTAGAAGATGCTGACAGCCTCTTCAGTTCCTTCGAGACCATGGACGTTGCAATACATCCGAAACGTCGAGGTAATTAAAATAGGTTTTATAGATGATTAAGTCCCGAATTAAAAATCAAATTATGTGTTAAAATCGTTTTAAAAAAATATTTGAAAAAAGCTTAAATCAAAGGATTATTTCAAGGTTTGAACATTTTTTTTAAATTTCCGGTACTATACATAAAAATCACCTTCTCTATAGCAAGATAACAATTGTGGATCTATCCACACAGCACGCTTTCGTTGTAAGCCGGGTACTTACTAGCTGTAACTGTAACCATTGTATGTTATGTAACCAAAAATCAGTGTGTACGTGGTTCACGAGCTTGCCGCGAGCGGTACGCGTGCTGTTCGCAGTGAGCCGTCTAATTAAAGACTGTTTCAAGCGTACACACTACAACCTTGTTACTGTATCTGCACGTTACAGTTACAGCTCACTAATGAGTACCCGGCTTAAGGCTTAGATTACGCCGGGGCGGCGTAACAATAGTAACAGAAGTAGCGTCCTTGCTGCCATCTGTACGTCAGCTTTCACACCATAGATGATACACTATACTTTAGCTGGGCACGCGGGAATAACTGCCTACAGTTAATATCAAAAATATTATTATTAAAAATATTGAAAAACAAGCTATAAGAATATTTTCATGAAAAAATGAACTAATAGTAATTTGAAATTATTGTTTTCAGATAATTATATGTATACAAATATAATACGTATATTCATTATATTATATATTAATATATTATATGTTAATTTAATTTAAAGTTTAAGGTTAAGGTTTCTTTTTTACTAACTTGTTTAAAATACTAAATGATATCCTCTCAGACAGCCACCTCGCATTTTTGTCGTAAAGGGCTAGAATATAAAAATAGTGTTATCGTCGAAGAAAAAGTGTTCCCCGGTTTTGCAAATCCAAATTCCCAACAAGGACTTACGGAAAAGGCGTTTAGTGTACTGATTTCAGAATTGCATAATAGTTTTTGATCAATCAAACATTGTTTCAGCTTAGGGCACTGAATACTGAAAATGCGGCTCGGTTATGTGTCCGGAAGTGTATAAACAAAATATTTAAACTAACCTAATAGAAAAAGAGCACTCTATTTAATTTATTAACCAGTTTCATTCACACAGTCACATCCACATACAAACAAACAATATAATTGTCCTCTCATTCACCCGCGCACCATCCTCATCACACCACGCTCTATTAATACGCTCTATTAATGAGCATGTTACACGCACACAAACATGTACAAACGCAGCCAGACTGACGCCAACGAATTTAGCAATGTACGAGAAAACAACATTTGCATTAAAACATATCTTGTATGATTTTTTGTGTGTAAATAAATTTCAAAAATTAATGTCGACTGCGTGTAGTCGATCTCGACTGCATGGAGTTGTATTGTACGTACTTCTATTGTACGTACTTCGCGCATGCAGTCCGTTTAGTAGCCGTCAATCTTCGATCTCGTTAAGTAGTCGTAATTTTCTGCCACTGCTGAAGTAGTTTTCCTGATGTCCGAATGCGAGCATTACTGCGTTTTGGTTTTGAAGGGTAAAGATGCTGGTGTATAACAGGCACATGGGACTTTTCAACTTATGTCTCAGGGTGACGGGTGCAGTGGCATTTCCCCTCAGATCTTTGCGATTTAAAGCTCTGAGCGGCACTGCAACTGTTATGGACGGGCGTGTCGCTTACCACCAGGCGTACGACTTGTTCGTCCCATCACTTGGTTGACGCAAGACTAAAATATTTTTGGAAGCTATGAAATAGACAAAAAGAGTTATGAATTCTTTCCTGTATGAACGCAGTCCTAACTCTTTGTTCAGAACGAAATTATCTGTGAAATACACTATTTAAAGGTGGATTTAAACGCTAACCACTCAGCAGCGTGCCCGTCACACACCCACACCTTATTTCGACAGAGGGCCAACTGATGGACCATTCGCAAGTCAGATTGACTGTCACAAAATAGATCCTTTTATTTTCCCACAAAACGTCCGAGCTACAACAAAAAGACGTAAAGTTGCTTAAATAAAGATTCAGTCGTGTAAATAGCAATTCTTCGAATAAGTACATGAATAAAAATCAGTTAGTCCAACTGATGGCAGACATTCTTTTTCTAGATGTTGTGATTTTAACGTTTATTTCTCTGGAAATAATCAAAGAATATGGACTGGAGCTCTTTGAGCATAAGCTATACTTATTTAGCTTTGCATTGATTCCAAAATTATATGATATAACGAATGATAAATATATGAACATGGATAAATGTTTTACGATTTCTTTTACAAGGAAAAAAATCCAATAATATTAAATAAATACAAAATTTGTACAAAAGATTTTTTTTTAAATACCAAGTGACGGGACGAGCAAGTCGTACACATGGTGGTACCACTTAGACATTTAAATCGCAAAGATCTGAGGGGCACTCCTACTGGGCATGTCACCCTGAGATATAATAATAATAATAAATGTTTATTTCAGTAATACAATTAATTAACTTTACATGAACAGTGGATGGACCTATTAAGCTTATCAAGCCTGCGTCAGGAGGCACCGCTCTTCCATAGCTATAAATGCACATTTGACATTTTTAACTTGTACTTAATTTAGCGTTTAATTTTCACATTTCCAAAGGACGTCAAAAGAACAATTTTTTTAACAATTTTCAACATTCTTAACTTCTAATTGTAAAGTTAAATTTAATCTTAAAACTTATGTGTGTGTGTGTGTGTGTGTGTGTGTTTGTGTGTTTGTGTTTGTGTGTGTGCGTGTGTGTGTTTGTGTTAACCTGTTGCCATAGATTAGAAAAGTAGTGTTTTTAAAGCAAGTATTCTAGTAGAATTTCGGTTTCCTCATACGATTTCGACTGTAGCCATTTTGATATTTTGATATACAGTTTCTTGCAGTCTTTATAACTTTTGGCGTATATTTCTAATTCCTCATTAATTAAATTATACAAATGTCGATACAAGGCCGATCGCTTGTTGAATTGTCTGTTTCAAATGTTGTATTATGTTAATAATGTTGTATATATGTTGACAATTCTCATGAGCCTACTATTTAACCAGCACTGCAAAAGTGGAACGCAATAATGATCACAAAGACGCCAAGCAGTAGACAGAAATAGGTAAGGTGGGATGAACTCATTCATAATGAGCTCTACTGCTGCTAAATATAAACGACGATGAATTCTGTTTATTGGATTGCATTCACTTTCTGTTAGCCTTAGAGTTAGTATGTCACTACACAAACTTGCACGCAAAAATGCACACGCACACACTAGTTCTTATCATCCTGTTATTGTATAATAAACTCTCAATAAGTACTAATTGTCCATTGCTATTTGATTCTCCCTCTCTGGACGTTTCTAGTGGCTATTATTCGTAGCTCTTTGTCTACAGGTTTTCAGCAGAATTACTTCAGACATCAGTATGAGGAACAAACAAACATTTCTTAGCAGCGATCACAAACCTTAATTTTCCATTTAGATCTCAATTTTTTTCCATCTAGATCTTTTTCATTTAGATCCAACGCATAATTGTCAACTTTGTAATTAGAGCATCTTCTCGAACAAGTTTTAGTGATGAAAGAGATGAAATTATAATAGTAGATTAAACATTATAAAATATAATTGATCAAGGCCATTTTGACGTAAAAATTGAAACAATAACAGATATTTACGGCATCCAAAATCATAAAAATAAATATACACAACCTCATGCGCGTTTTAATGGTTGCGAAATAGAATTGACCGAATTTGTTTTTCAATTCTTTGTGTTAGCCTTTCATTATGGACCAATTTTATTTGGGCAACGTCACACGTTCAAGGCTATTCATGCGCTAAATGAAATAACAAAAGGGCCCAATAGGATTCTAGCCTTCATAAAAAGTAGACTATAAAAGCCAGGCGGCGGCAAATTCAATAATTTGTCGCTTTTGTTTCAATGGACTGTTTACGCTTTAGCGCGTTTCGTCAACAGCGACTGCTAAAACGCGATTGTTAACGACTAAGCGATTGATTATTGGCTAAGCATTATAAACAGAGATGCGCAGTGAGTTAAAACACAGGTGTTTTCAGAGCAGAAGAGGTTATTATGAAAGAGTTCGTCCAGGGAAGTACTGCCCGAGAAGTGGCGCGAGAGGCTGGAACAGCCGTGGATATTGCGCCGTCGCGTCGTCGGCGCGATCCTGCCCAACCTCGAAGTCTGGTTGAGCCAGCAGAAGTGCGTCACGACGTTCCGACTGACACAGATACTCACCGGGCACGGATGCTTCGGTGAGTATCTGGATCGGATCGGACGCGAGTCGACGACGCAATGAAACCACTGTGGGAGGGACCAGGATTCCACCCAGCACACGCTGGAGGAGTGCCCCGCATGGGCCTCCGAGCGGAACATCCTAGTTGCCCGGATCGGGCGAGATCTCTCTCTGCCTAGTAGCGATTATGTTGGCGGATCAAGAGTCCCATGAGGTAGTGGTCTCCTTCTGTGAAGCGGTGATGCTTCAGAAGGAGGTCGCCGAGCGTGATTGGGAGAGGGCCGGTCGGCGGCGGCGAACCTTCGCGGCTGCGGGCGATCGGAGCGGGGGCTTCGTTCGCCAGTAAGTTAGGCAGCCGCGAGGACGACGGGGCGGTGTGGCCCGCTTCGTCCTGAGGAGAAGAGGGGGAGGACGTAGCTCCTCTTAGGTGCTGGGGGGGTTCCGGTGCGCAAAGTCGATACCGGATCCTTTCCACTAGAGCACCCGAGAAGGCCACCGTGGGGTTTTAGCCGGTAGAAGTCCTCGGAGGATTTCCCTACGCAAAAAAAAAAGGAAAGTACTGCCACCTTACCTATTTCTGCCGCCAAGCAGTAATATCAGCATTACTTCCAATCATCCGGTTTTGAAGGGTAAGAGTGCTGGTGAAATTACAACTGCACATGGGACTTGTCAACTTATGTCTGAGGGTGGGCGTAGTGGCAGTATCCCTCAGACCTTCGCGATTTAAAGATCTGAGTGGCACTGTAGCTGTTATGGGCAGACACTTACCATCAGGCGTACGACTTGTTCGTCCCGTCACTTGATATTGTAAAAAAACACAAAGTATTGGATTTTAACCCGTTTCTTCCCGAGGAGATAACTCTACAGAATATCCACCTTGCAATCGTATGAATTCTCGCTACTAAGGATGCATAATAATGGGTTTTAACCCGATTAAAACCTTAAGGTGTATTAACCCGACGCTTTATTAAAAGCGCCGTATTAAAACTTGCACGCTTGTCAATGTCTGATTATAAATTTTCATTAAAGTGAAAGTGGGTGCTTCACCAAAATCTATATGAACATTTTGGTAAAATTTCATAATATTCTATGTTGAGTGTGTGCGTTATTCTATAGTCCGTCTTTTTTTGAAGATGGAGTAAAATGACATTTGTGGGGTTGCCTGTTTCATAAAATTTTTAATAGTTATGTAGTTGTTGTCGATAGTTTTATCTATTGATTATGTAAATAAAATTATATAAGATAAACTTTTGCCCAAAATGACTGAATTGTGAATGTTTCGATGTTCGTTCTAATGATTATTGATCGCGTTATTGCCTTCTTTATTCTTAGGTATTTTAACAGTTGGCCTACTAGCATGGAGAAAAAAAATTATTCATATGCATTTTAACAATAGCCGGACCTGATTATCTGTATTGAATTAAAATGAAAAACTTTAAAATATGTCTCCTCTTTGTATTTTTCGTAAATATAATTCTAAATACAGTGTCTGAACTTAAAAAAATTGACATTTCAAACAAACTTGTGCCCTGTAGTTGGATGAACAATAAGGTCCGTAGATGATTCAAATAAAACAAGTTAGGCTAATTATTCCATAAGCGTGACCAATATTCAGTCGATAGTCAATAAAATATTTATCGACTGCAATCACTAGCTGCTCGCTAGTGCAACGAACTGTCATTTTACTCCGTCTTCAAAAAAGACAGACCTTAAATACGCTCACATTTTCTTTCGATATGAGTGCCCAATGAGGAGTGTATATACGTTTTATATGTAGCTAGGACAATACAACTCTTTGAAATTTTTACATATAGCACCGGAGCACATATGTGTATTCTAATATAAAACTGCAAGGTTAAGAGGAATTACAATGTATAAAAAAAGAGAGGTACTTTTTGAAACAGACAACTTTAATCTATTATTATGAATGTTCTGCTCAAGTATTATTGTCTAAGGGTCTGCGTAAACCTTTCGGCATGTTGGTTGTTTTTTCCATTTTGCAATTTTCTATTGAAGGAATTATGCAAGGAAACTATCATAGCAACCATAAAAATAATAAATAAAAAAAATTAGTTAATTGGCTTGAAAAATATTTATGAAATTAGTCAAATTTCTTCTGTTGTCCCGATTTTTTTCGCCGCATACAATGAAATGATTCCGCCACGAAAATGAGTCGGTCAGTTCACGCTTCACCAAAAAATTTACTATGCCAAAATTGTTTTCACAACTTACTTAATGGTTCCCAAGACAGTTTCCATGTATCTCCCATGGTTTCGGATTTTCTCATGCTGCAATTACTGGTTAGTGCATACTATACACACAGACCAGATAACTATACGACACGTACATTATATCTGTAAGTTCGCACTCTTGGTGTAATAAAGTCACATGCGATCGTACGTCAAAAAACCTTTCATTACATGAAAGTTATATAAATAATACTAATTACATGAAAAAAATTATATGTGACATTTTACAACTTCTATTTAAGAGTCGATACTACCCTTCGATCATATCGAAGATACTACCTCAGTTCAAATTCAAATTTTTCTCGTACTAATACGGTTCATTTTGCTTGAGTCGAGCGGCAGATTTATTTCAGAATTTATATTTTTACATTCTTAAAGTAACTTAAAACCATTTGAAAAATGTATATCGTATACTATACGTTTTCTCTATTTAGTTGAGTTGATATTAAAAAATATCTTGTACAATTTCGAGGTAAGTTATAATATATTTACGTCGTAGAATAAGATATATCTAACATAAATATATCTAAAAGAAAGCAGCTTCGAAACTTTACTACTCAATCCGGCCATTGCCAGTCCTGTTCATGATTACATTATATAAATATTGATTTCATTTTCTACAAAATAATATTATATTACAAATTTTAAATCAATTGTACACTAGAATAACACATTACATTTTCTTTACATGCAGGATTCGTTGATATTTTTCCGAGTTTCGTAATTTTGTATGAAAAAAGCTGGCGGCTACGGCTGCCCGGTGACGGCCATCGTGGAAATAAGGCCGGTTACAAACCCATTTGTATTTAATAATTTTTATATTTTTTGTGAAATGGGTGATTAATTTTGTGTGTAAAATAACAGTTAATACTCCGTGTATAAAAGCATGTAATTAAAACTACACTCAAAATGCTAGTTAATATGAGCTTCACGCAAAAAAAATATTTGTTTTAGTGGTCGGTGTTCTTTGTAGTGAAACTCTCGATCAAGAATAAATTTACACTTTACACTTTGTTTTCCATTCTACCTTACTTATTTACATTTATATTTATTTCTCTCGTGAGTTTTGTTTTAACCTGTGATTGTCTGTGTGTGTGTGTCCATGGCGCCCGCGACGCAGGGTTTCCCTAGTACGGGGCTATGTTGAGTGCGTTATTATTATTACGAGTATACTTTTATACGTTATTGTTAAATAGATTTATATCTTTTTTTAAGGTCTACACAAGAACTCAAGAACGGGCATTTATTCAATGATAGATAAAATCATACCCTTTTTTAACAAAATCTGAAAATTTTGCGGTTGGAACGCACATGTTCTCCAGGACTACACCTCTATAAACGCCATTAGACATCAAACTCTTGGTACAGCAAGGTCTCTCTTAGCAGCAATGCCGTGACCTGAACCAACTAATGCTCTTCTGGCGGAAGGTGGGCTGGTTAGTTAGTTAGATCTTTTTTTTAAGTTAGGCCAATTAGCTCACGTACAATGGCCCCAACGTGGTGGCGTAAGTGTGTAATGGTCCTATTCCACTTTGTAATTTATTACAATGGACCATTGCCCATCGTAATTTTCGAATAGTGTGGAACTTGATAAACGAAACTGTGAATACAAAGTGTTCCGTGTATGGATTAATGAATTAACTGAACTGCCTCTGTGGCCGAACGGTTACCATGCCGGACTGCCACGCAGAGGTCCCAGGTTCGATTCTCGGGCCGGGAGAAATGTTTGTGTGGCTTGCATTTACTTCTCTCGAGATTTTGGGTGTAATTTGTGGTTGTTTATGTGTGTGTCTATGGCACCCGCGACACAGGGTTTCACTAGTGCGGAGCTATGTAGAGCGTGTGCATTATTAGTATTATTAATTTTGTTATTGAAAGAAAAAAAATTGTATCATCAAAACACGTGGTTCAGATTTTTTGTGTTTCTTGGGCCATTTTTGTACAATAAATTAAACGCCAAATTAAAGAAAGAAAATTCTCCGAGAATTTCTTCAAAATATGTCTAGATGATACAGAGAATTTATTAATTATCCCAAAATAAATGTTGTCTAATAGGTATATGATTCGCGTAAAGGTCAATAAACAATTTTATTTATTATTATTATTGATGTAATTCGCTCAACGGAGTAAGTTTTGAGAAAATCGACTTTTTGTAAATTGCATTTATGTAATTGTATTGTATTTAAAAATTCTTCTTAGGGGATTATAAATGTTTTAAGTTAGATAGCGCTATTTCTATTATACCATTAGATGCGAAATTATTATAGCTATTGAATGGTATAAAAAAAACTAAAAAGGCGTATCTCAGAGATAGCGCCTTTCGGCTTAGCAGGGCAGAATAGTGGTTGTAATAAATGTGTTGGTACTGAGTTGTGCTGCTGTATTGCTTGTCTTGATTATTTCTCTCTCAATCTCACCTATCCTCACTTCATCCATCGCCCTGCTTGGTATACCTACTACCGTCGAGGAAATAGTGCTTATGATCAAAGAACTTTCACACATTTTTCCCAGACAAAGATGATGAAAAATCGGCCTATTTAATGTACTTAAATTAATTTTGTAAGTAAAATATCACTCAAACACAAAACTATTCAGTACAGGTTGTATTAAAACTAACTTTAGGTCGTTACATTGTGAATTTTGGTAGGATTCGTCAATTTTCTTCCTCGCGACCTGCAGTTGTTTTTACGCCATTTTCCGCGAATTCCGCCACTACCCACGACTGTTTTTAATTTATTTTAAACATAGTAAAAACATATTTTCATATGATTCGAGTGTTAATCGATAGTTATTTAAATGCTCGCCACCTTTAAATATATTTTGTTTCTTAATAAAATGAATATATAAAGTGGTTAAGAGTTAAAACGTAAAATACTATGAAAGTTTCTCAGAAGTATTCAGTGTACTCGGAAGTTAAAGTCGTCTAATTACAATCATAAATGTAGTCTAAACAAAAGCTACTTAAGTGCTTTTATCGCTCATGTTATTTTTTTTGCTTTAGCTTAGTTAGTTCTCGAGTTTTAAGTGTTTATATTACACGCACCTTATCGCGGCTCCTAATGTAAACAATAAAAAAACGGTGAACATGGGACGATTACGTAAGCGTTGCGCCTGTACGTACAAGTGGTTAAATAAAGTTATTATGTAATTAATAATATAATAAAAAACTGCAAATAGAATACAATTTGAAGATGGCTGTGAAGGGAATCTATAGCAAAAACATGACTGATGAACTGACATTCATGTCTTGATTAATGGTTTTCTATTCGCTTGACAAACTCTGAATAGGCCAATATCGAAGGCTTTGATACCGTAATTTTAGCTCTATTAATGTGCTCGACGATGGCGTCTTAATGATTAATTGAGTTGCTAATTTGAATGTGTCTTCTACGTTTCTAATTATTTTTTACCAATTATGACCTTCACATCTGTTCGTAAATATTTAAAGGTGACCGCTACGGAAAATTGTTAATTTGCAGTACCGCTAGCTTTAAATCGCAAAGATCTCTGATGATGAAAGAAGAGGGACACTGCCACTATGTCTGTTACCGCGAGACATAAGTTGACAAGTCACATGTGCCTGTAATTCACCAACACCCTTACCATTCAAAACCGACAGTAAGGGCGCATTTATTCCGCTTCTTGCCCGTGAACCACCTGGTTGGTTCACCTGTATGGAACACGGGCAATTATTTCTTCCCGTGGTTCACCTCTTACGTATAAAATAGAAATACTACTCATTTTATACTTTTAAAATTTTATGTATTCGTATTTTAGTCCTTCGGCCAACAAATTCAATTCATTAAAATTTTCAATTAATAGACAATAAAATAGTCTTATATCTTTGCAATTGAAATGTTAAAGGGATTTTAATAATAAGGTGATTCACGAGAAAAAGAATCCCTAGATGAACCACGGGAAGAAATAATTGCCCAAGGTCCATCCAGGTGAACCAACCAGGTGGTCCAATTCGACACGAATTTCAGCGTGCGTGTTGGCAAAATATGCTCTATTTATTTAGATTTTAAGTTTTAACCATAGACATATGTCTAAATAGACGCCGCAAGTGTACGTACTTCACGTGCCCAATGTAAGTTACAGATACTTAGGGTCGTATTCTAGAACTCTACTCAATGCTCAAATCAGGATTTGAGTATGGTTAAAGCACTCGAAATCATACTCAAGTCCCTGCCATTAGGTTCGTTTTTCCAGTGCTTGTGTTTCCAGTCAATCCTGACTCGTTCAAACGCGCTCGACTGTTATCGTAGATAAACACCAGTCGAAAACGTGAAAAATGCCTAATTGTGCCATTATTTTGCGCTGCAAAAGCACCATAACTTTGGGTAAACGAGTAAACAGGGACGTTTCCTTCCACCAGTAAGTGGTTTTGTAATCAGAAGATGCATAATTTATTTTAAAAGCAATTATTTTAATTTTGTATGAATTTCGAGAAAACAAATATATGCAAACGAGTGTATGCCTCATGGTTAATAATAATTTACTTGAATACATTTACTTGGTGCGATATATTATGAATATCGAACGAACGCACTTTTGTACAATGCATTCAGTTTTGTGGTACGGCCGCTTGTACATTTTTTGGCCAAATTTGACATATTTAGTGATGTATACGTTAGGCAACACAGTTCTTGCTTCTGATCGGTTTTGAAAATAAAGGGACGATAATTATTATGACCTTAGCAATATTATAAAAATATTCTTTAACTTTTTGTTATAACGTTTACTACCGTTTCGTTTTTTTTCAGTTTTGTATTATCTATTATCAGTAGTATCTGTAATTTCGATAATTTTTGCAGCACGTCGCCTCGAATGTCCGAATATAGTGAGCAAATAATTACATACATTGCCGGATATGTAGTAAGAGTAATGCAAAAAATATATAAAATGCGAAGAATGACGTAATAGTGCTGTTTTTACAAAAATCTGGAGTTAGTCATACGCTTGAGTTCGTTGCTTTCAAGGACGATGATGGCCTAGTTTATCCCACCCAAGATGCTATCCAAATATAGTAACAGATATAAGTAACAGAGTTAGAAATCCGATTAATAATGAACTGAAAATATATGATATTTTGTCAGCAGCAACATGTTCAGTTGTCTTGCCATTCATCAATTTGATCAATTACCAACATTAAAAAAAATCTAGTAAACTTAAGGAAGTCGCAAGTTCATATAATGACGTGCGTTTTCTTTATTTAATTAAATCGATAGATCTTCTACTACAAAAAGATGTTATATAAAATGGTCACTTTGCGGCGTCTCGATCAGACGCTATGCCAATTAAGCCACGAAACGAACCAGCGGACCTCACGAAGTTTTCTGTGCTCTTTGTCGGCTCTTTGTACGTGCCGCGCACTTTAAGTTTCCGGAATGAATGAGAAAAAAATAATGTAAATGGTCAGAAATGAATTTATTGTTTCTCAAAATATTCTCCGTTAGCGTTAATGCACTTTTTCATACAAATGAACCAATTTTGAAAAAAATTTATGCCACTCCACCGTGACAATCTTTGAAACATATTTTTCATACTCTTCGACAGCCTCTTCAGGTGATGAAAATCGTTAATCGCGTAACTGGTTCTCAATTTTTGGAAATAAATAAAAGTCACAAGGTGCCAGGTCGGGACTGTACGCGTGATGGCTCATAAGGTCAACGTTGTTCACCTTCAAAAATTCATTTGTCTGTCTGGCCATGTCAGAACTGGTATTATCGTGGTGCAAGATGTTACGGCGTTTACGGTTATTTTTACGGAGTTTGTCAATAACTTCCGGCAAACAAATGGTCATGTACTAATCACTATTCACGGTACAACGATTCTCCAAAGCAACAGTAGCCACGTTTTATTAAAAAAAAGTAGTAATCATCCGCTTTGAGGCATTTTGCACGCGTGCCACTTTGGTAGGTTTCGGCTCATCTCGAAAAACCTATACGCTCGATTGTTGCTTAGTTTTGGGATCCTGAATCCATATTTCGTCTCCTGTTACTATATCTTACACCAAATTTAACGCCCCTTCGTTGAATCTGGTAAGCATGGCATTGCACCAAGTGACGCGATTCGTTTTTTGAGCCTCAGTCAAATTGTGTGGGATCCACCGAGAGCACAGCTTTTTCACATCCAAATGTTTGTGTAGTATTGATTGTATTTG
This sequence comes from Hyposmocoma kahamanoa, assembly GCF_003589595.1. Classification (NCBI taxonomy): domain Eukaryota; kingdom Metazoa; phylum Arthropoda; class Insecta; order Lepidoptera; family Cosmopterigidae; genus Hyposmocoma; species Hyposmocoma kahamanoa. The sequence goes on along the minus strand of NW_020653754.1, from coordinate 1,027,312 downwards.
ACTCATGCCTATGCCTAAAGATGCCCAAATCTCATGGTATGTCACATGCCTGTCTGTTTTGATCACACGGCGCACAGCATTGATGTTTTTGTTGTTCACAGCAGTGGACGGGCGACCATCACGAAATTCGTCACTGAGATTCACACGACCGCGTTTGAATTCTGCAAACCAGCTATAAATAGTCGTCTTGCATGATGCTACATCGCCAAAAGCAGTTTGAAGCCGAGAGAAGCTCCACTGAGCTGTTTATTTCACTTAAAGTCGTAGAAGATCATACTACGAAATTTTTCACCGGTTAAATCCATGGTGATGTAACCAATTTCTAAAATGACGCCACAATGTAAAAACAAGTGACAGTCAGATGAAACAAACTATTCTACAGCCAACGAGTTCCATTTTGAAATGTTGTAATTACTTTTTAAATATTGTTTATGTAAGTGGCCATTTCCGGAAACTTATAGTTCGCCCCATGTCAAATACATACGTTTTCAACGACTTTTTAGGTTATTAGTTTAAATCAAGCCTTAAGAAAATCGACGCGAAGACTGACTTTGTCGATACACACGACTACGATTGTCGCACAGTTCATCCGGCTCCGATTTATCGATTCAAAGTTTCGCTACTGCTCCGTTTCGACGGTACAGGTTTAAAACATCGTACAAAACTGTAGTTTTTTTACCAGTTGGTACCGATCAAACGGTGCCGTCCAATCGTAACGGTTTTTCGTACCGTTTGTGGGCCCCATAAAATAAACAATCTTTCAGTATTTTGCGTTCGGACACAACGTTCCTGTAATAACGTCGATCGCGATGTAATTTCATAGTATTTTTAACCGACTTTTAAAAAGTAGGTTGCTTTATAAATAACTGATTATAATTCGTTCGCATTCCTTATACCTACAAATGGAATTAACATTTGTAATATTGAATTCAACTAGTAATTAATATAGTTATAAAATATTGCTTGCAAATATAATCCAGAAACCATTGTTGGATATTCTACGCGCCTGCGAAACTGTTGTTAGCAATTACACGGAGAAGATAAACTGTCTTTTTAGAAGATACCTTTTGCAAAGGCGTTTTATTATTTATTTTAAATAACTTTTTATAGAAGCTTCCTAAAATAGTGAAAAAAAAGTATGTTTAGGTAAAAATTTGGTAGTAAATAGTTATATAAAAAAAGTAAATTATATGCTGCTAGAACCATGAAAAACGTAAAGTGGTCCAGCCTACCTAGCGTCAGAATGGCTGACCACTTTATTTCCTTAAAATTTCCGTTAGCGCAGAGGCAGAAAATATGTCATTAAGGTACTAAATAGTAGAAAATAGGTAGTAAATAATAAGCACAGCTTGATTTGTATATCTCGTTTGGTTCAGCCATCCTGACCAACACAAGTTCCCGACCCGTATTAGCCCTAAATCTGCGTCAGAGAGAAGAACGGTGTCCAGTAGTGAGACGTATATATGGGTTGATGATGATAGGCTTATGGTTATCCGCTAAAAAAAACAACTATTTTGCACATTGTCCTACCACCCAAAAAATACAATCCACTTCTAAAGAGTCACCGAAATCAAATCGATTAGGTGGGCCTATTCCACTAGTCCCTACCAGCTGTCCCCTCTGGTGTGGACAAGTGGATTTTTTTTCCACTCTTCCCTGCCACACTATCACTGGTTGGTATAAGGAAATTTCATTTCCATTTATTCCTTTAAATGAAATTTCCGGACGTGTCTGTATTACAACTTTCGTCAGCAACGTCTAACATTGAACAGTTTTTCTTGCTCGTTTATTTTTTAAATTCGCTATTTTGTTCAACTTCCCACTCAAACCTGCCGCTCCATCGATTCAAACACAAATTCAATCAATCTGCGTAGATTGCCAAAGGCGTCTGAACAAAATTAGTACGGCCGATTCTCCTACTTTTCATTCCCTTAAAGAAAAAAAGAAATAGATTCCTATCAATCACACAATTTAATCAATCTCAACATGATTTTTATTACTAAAAATTGTTGCTGCAATCATTGTGTTTGATGGGAACCATTACAAATTTTAGTTCGACTTAAATTTACCTTACTATTCTCAATTAATGCATAAAAATAGTTTTGTGTAGGTATGTGCGAGTGCAGTGTGGTGTAATGGGAAAATCAGATAGCAAAAGTTGATTTAAAATGTTTATTATAGAAAGTAAACATAAATCGTTTTGCAATACATTTTCGAAGTGTCTGCACTCAAACGACGTAAAAAGTTTATTTCCAGCCTGTTAAAAGCCCGTCTCTTTTACCTTATCGTGGTTATTGCCAACAAATTTATGTAGACCATTATTGTTTTACCTTTAAAATTTTTCAAACTCTTATTTGTTTTTAATTATTATGACGTTTTTAACATAAACGACTCTATTATAGAGGCATATTCTACTGCCTCGGTGGCCGATCGGTTACCATGCTGGTTTGCCATGCAGAGTTCCAAGGTTCGCTTCCCGGGCAGGGAGAAATATTTCAATGGCCTACATTTATTTCTCTCGCGAGTTTGGGTGTAATTTGTGGTGTTCTATGTGTGTGTCCATGGCACCCGCGACACAGGGTTTCCCTAATGCGGGGCTATGAGTGTGTTTAAAAAAATCTATCCAACTTTAACATAGATACCATAGATCAGTTCTTTAAAATTATATAGTTTGCGACAAGAAATTACCCTTCTTATAAATTAAAAAAAAATAGTTAATTTTCAAGTAAATAAATGTAAATTAAACATACAAACAACCCTTTAAGTACTGCCACCGTATCTATTCCTGCCGCCTAGCAGTAATGAGAGCATTACTGCGTTCCGGTTTTGTAGGGTAAAGACGCTGGTGAAATTACAGACACATGGGACTCAATTTATGTCTCAGGGTGACAGACGCTGTGGAAATGCCTCTCAGAGCTTGGTGATTTAAAATTCTGAGTGGCACTGCAACTGTTACAGACAGGCGTGTAGCTTACCATCAGGCGCACGACTTGTTCGTCCCGTCACTTGATATTATAAAAAAAACCCAAAGTATTGGATTTTAACCCATTTCTTCCCGAAGAGAAAACTCCACAGAATATCCACTTTGCAATCCTATGAATTCTCGCTACTAAGGATACACATTACGATTCCATTTTTTATGAAAATCGATTTAAGTGCATACGATCTAACGATTTTTTAAATCGATTTATTTCAATGCGATTTTCGAGCGAATCGATTCAATTGCAAATCCAATCGTCTGGATTAGAAAGCAATGAACATTTTGTAATAATATAATATTTTATTTTGAAAAAAAAAACTCGATTTCCAACTAATGTTTAGTTGTTGCAAATAGAGCCCTATATAATAACCTAATAACAATATTAGTCTTAGTTTTAGCAGGTTTTAGTACATTATACAAATCTGACTGTTATGTAACTGGGTGACGAAATATCATAGATTTCTCATAGATGGCGCTACGGCTAAAAAGTCGTTGAAAAACCAAATCCAAAGATACGACGCAATCACATAGAAAAATTCGTGAGGTCCGCTGGTTCGTTCCGTGGCTTAGTTGGTATAGCGTCTGGCACGGTAAGCTAGAAGACATTGGTTCGAATCCGGCCGGATCGAAGGATTTTTTTCTGAGTGTTTGATCTTTGTATTAATAATCATAACATTGTACAAATTTATGTGTTTGTTATATGTCGCAGACAGTCAAAACTCAGCCCTTCTGGTGGCTTACCGACACACACGTAGAGCGTGCAGCTCGGTGAACCTCTAAAAAATCGCTGCATGTATCTTGTCCGCCATCATCCTTAGGATCTTTTTGCCTCACGCTTCGCTGGTGGCTTCACCCACGCGCAAAATGTCTATATTGGTATGTGGACATTTTGTGAAGTGGACACATGTGAAATCGTCCATGTAAGACGAGCCTCAGAAGCGGAGGTAGCTGCAACAATGCCCTGAGAGGGTGATTATACTGCTATATGACTCGACCCCACCGAATAAATGTGTAAAAACTTTTACCGTAATTTTCTTTTTTGCAATTTTGGATTTTCCAGTACTCCAATGTTTATTCTACGGAAAATAAAATCAACATTTCGCACGAATATTGCAAATATGTATTTTGCACACTGTCTTCTCTTGCATGTATATAACAAACTAAATTATAAATAAATAACGCACACACTCAACATAGTCCCGCACTAGGGAAACCCTGTGTATTATAATTTGTAATAATGTTCGTGGGAATGTTTAAAAAAGTTTAAAATTGTAACGCATTTTTGCACTATTAAAATTTATGGCCAATTACTCGAATAACCATGTACCTAACTAAAAACACTTCCGGACACAATATTCGAGCCACCTTGCATTTTTCTCCTTAAAGGGCTAGAATATAAAAATATAGTTATCGTCGAAGAAAAAGCTTTTTCCGCTTTTTTAAATTCAAATTTTCAATAAGGAATTAACGTAGGATACGGATAAGTCCTTTGGTATACTAAGGTATACCAGTTTCAAAGTTGCATAACAGTTCAAATCAATCAAGCATTCTTTAAGCTAAGGGTATTTAATGTTGAAAATGCAAGGTGGCTCGAATTTTGTGTCCGGTAGTATATAATATTCGCATCGACAAATCTTAATATCCATAGTAAAACAAAGTAATGTTACGTTACATTTTAAACATATGAATAATAGTGTTCCAAACTCGTGGTAACACGATTTCGTTTAACCAAGGTAAACGACTCTTTTATGGGGAAATGTATACGTTTTTACAATAAGATTCCGCAGCAATTATTAAAATTATCATTTCCTAAGTTTATAAAGTACATTAAAAATATTTTGATTGAAAAATCATATAACAAAATTAAAGACTATGTGTTAGATAATGACGTATGCAAAGACGACGTGGCCCCAGAATCCACACAAATGTGATTCAAAGTGTATTCCATAGCATTTAAGTTTATTTGAAAAGAGTAATTCCTAGAGTTTCTTGCTCGTTGTTCTCAGGGAAGTCAGCGTAGTGAACGAGCAGTAGATGAAATATGACGTTTTCAAGTGTAAATTTATTTTACCTATGGAATAAATGATTCTTTGACTTTGACTTTGTTAGGTTACATGGTCAGAATTTTATGCCAAGTCAAACACGTGTGCTTGCTTCAGAAATTTAGTTGAGAGTGGCGATGGAAAGAAGAAAAGTAAGTGACGAAGAAGAAAAAGGAATTTAAGAAAGATTCAAAATTTCAAAGTAGGTGGCCAGGAACCAGATAAAAAGGTGATTAAAAAAAAAGAGGTCGCTACGTCACATATTTACTGTCAAATATGTAATACTCGGAGTAATGCTCGTAGTTTCTTTGAAGGACAAGGCACGGAACGAGGTTATTCCACAGAGAACTAAAATCGGCGACATAGCTGGTAGAATAAGCAAGCTGAAGTTGCAGTGGGCTGGCCATATGTGTCGAAGAACCGATAACCGAGTGACGATTTGCGAAGGGAGGCAGTAGGGCTAGCACGACAGGGCGTGACTTGAGCGAGAGCGATATAAAGCGCGACACACCGCTATCCTTGCATAGAGATCTCGCGATGTGTGTCATTCTCGCGCAAGTCACGTCCCGTCGTGCTAGCCCTACTGGCCGCAGATGGATGCAACTAGCCGAGGACCAGGGGAAATGGCGCGCATTGGGAAAGACCTGTGTCCAGCAGTGGACTACGATAGGCTGTTGATGATGATGAAGTAATACCCGACCAAATAAAAAACGCATGATGCGAATGAAGCTTCATACTTGACACTGTGTTTTGACTCGGTCGAGTATTAATTTTTTGGCAGTAATTGTTTGGGACGGAGGACGGGAATAGACCTCCAGTACAGTTGTACCAGATGGAAATTGCAATGTGCAAATGGTATGTTTCAAACTCCATATATTGCGTTCAGAGTTTTAGTTTACGATATAGGAAACCACTCTTTACCTTCGCAGTTCTGTACAAAGTTGCAAATATAAATACACCTGCACTACATTTAGTGGCAATGCCAGATATCTGGAACTTTCTACATGGTAAAATTATTTTTATTTTAAACTCGAAAACTACGAAAGTAATATAATATAGTTTTGAATATTTTTGTGGGTAATCAACTAATCACTGACTGATTATCACTAAGTATGGAATTGGCCCAATGCTCTATGAAAGTAGAAATAAATGAAAAACTTTAAAAAAATACTTAAGTCAATTATGTGCTGTCCATGTAGATTTACAATCTTTTGCCATCTCTCGGGTAATTTTAGAATTCTCCTTTCATAAAAAAATGTCTTTCATAAAAAAGCGCCATCTGTGAGAATTTCTTCCCTCAAAATCTATCGTTACTTATGAAATTACACTTCTAATGTCCATTTGCACTAAACTTAAGTATGTCTCAAACCAATGCTTAAATTGATAAGTTTAGTGCAAAAAACCAACAGTATCATTTATAGTCGTTTCGTTGTCAAAGTCGTCCATTCAAAGAATTTTATAAACACCGAAACAAATGAAAGTCTGAACGGTCTATGTCGGGCGTACATACCATTCGGGCGAATACAGTGCATGACGTAATACATTCCAACCATAGATACAGGAATCTATGATTCCTACCTAAATGCCATATTTTTTGGCGGGTTTGTAAAGACGTGTTTGGTTTGGCATTATGTGGGCATTATCGTGATATAGACATATACTCGTATATGTGTCTATAGAAAGACGAACACGTGTTTATACAGACTTATATACGAGTATAAGTAATATTTTGATAACTCCGGTACTTGTGAACCGATTTTCATGATTCTTTTTTGTAGGAAAGTGGTTACCTCCATAGTGGTCCCATTTAATTTTGTAGAAAATCATCCACGTCTAAGGATGGCTGTTCACGCATGAAGATTATATATATAAATAGCGTCTACATTTTATTATAAGGAGCAATTATTTTATGATTGATTTTGCTATTCTCCAATTCAAGGCGTTTTTCTCTCTCAGTATATTTTGAGTAGTGAGAACCGATTTTTATTATCACCTGTGTTGTGTGTGAACTAGGGGATGAATCCGGGCTTGCGCAATTTCCGGTAACCGATTTTTTAAACATATAATTAGGGTACGTATGAATATTTATTTAATCTTAAGTGAATCATAATAGAATCTAATTGATGTAAATATTTGAATAATATTTAACTTTAATCATGAAGAGTTTCCTAAATGAGTTATTTAAATTTGAACTTTGTGTTCTGAATATTAATTTCCTCATTTAGAGTTTTAATTAAGATAACATTTACTTTATTTTCGTAGATATTTTTTAACGCACACACTTAAAGCCCCGCACTAGGGCAATCCTGTGTCGCGGATGCCATGGACACACACACACACAGGTAGATAACCACAAATTACACCCAAAAACTCACGAGATAAATAAATGTAGACCGTACAAATATTTGTCCCGGATAACGAACCCGGAACCGCTGCGTCGCAGTCCTATATGATAACCGTCCGGCCACGTAGTCAGTTTATAGATTGGTGCATAATGAGTAAGTCCTCGCGTACTTCCCCGCTAAAGATCATCTGGTAGTTCTTTATCAAAATGTTGTTCGGTAACCCTGGATTTACCACTAGACTTTGTGGAGCCCGCGCCATGATCCCCTATCATCATCAGCGCTCAATATGAGGATCCTCTCAGGGTCGCCATCTCATATTATTGAAAAGGTTGGACGTAGATCATAGAGTAAAATACATTAATTTAAAGAGACATGTTTATTGTTCGGTCTCCAGAATATAAGTGACAAAATATACAATTTAAAATAAAATGTAAACTTAATTACTACGAAACAATACGCATCACGTGTTGCAGTTAGACTACAAATATAGTCTATCTATACTACAGAAGCACACCAAACAAAATACACTCCCGGACACGTAATTCGAGCCACCTTTTCAATACGTTTTCAGTATTAAATGCCCTAAGCTTAAATAATGTTTAATTGATCAAAAACAATTAAGCAATTTTGAAACTAGTATACTAAACGTCTTTTCCATAAATCCTTGTTGGAAATTTGGATTTGCGAAACCTATTCTTCGACGGGGAAAACTTATTCTTCGACGATAACACTACTTTTGTATTCTAGCCCTTTAAGACAAAAATGCAAGGTGGCTCGCATTATGTGTCCCGGAGTTTATTAACAAAATAAGTGCTTATTCAAAAACATACACTTGGGCCTTGAGCGTTCGAACTTCTGTAAACGTTACTTAACCTTTTCAAAAAGAGATAACAATAAAAACTGAAATTGGATTTTGTACCAATACTGTGTTAGTAGGTAAATTTTGGTTTGGAATTTAGAATATTCCTATCATTTTTTCATTATACCAACTGGTGGAATGTAAAAGACGTGGCTAGTGACAAGCGACACACATCTATGACAGTTGCAGTGCCACTCAGAGCTTTAAATCGCAAAGATCAGACGGTTACTTACTGCCAGTGCGCCCGTCACTCTGAAACATAAGTTAAAAAGCCCCATGTAAATACAATTCTATTTGCTTATCAATTAATATAATACAAATAGTATTTGGAATATTAAACAGTCTTTTAAAAGTTTGACTAAAACACCTTTACATGATAGGTATAATAATAACCATGTCGCTATTTGGCAAATAGTGGCCCAATCCAAAGAAGGTTCATTTTTTACTTATTATTATTACTGATATTTCTTCAGAAAATGCTAAATTTTAAAACAAGGGTTTCAATCATATATAACATCACTGAGGTAGTCTACGGTATATCAATTTTGCTTTGCGTCTCAGGTTTCTTTAAACTTTAAACCATCTTCCTGGTGAATTAGATGCTTTTAAGATAGGCCACTATTTTAGAAAGTCACGTGTCATATTTTATTTTTAATGACACGGCCTCCGTGGTCCAGTGGGTAAGCCACATACCGGTTTTCATGGTGTCGCCATCTCTGAGGTTCCGGGTTCGGTCCCCGGCCAGGTCAATGTAGAAAAGTAACTTTTCTATATTGTCTCGGGTCTGGGTGTTTGTGATACCGTCGTTGTTTTCGATTTCCATAACACAAGTGCTTTAGCGACTTACTCTGGGATCAGAGCACGTATGTGATATTGTCTAATATTTATTTATTTATATTTTATTTGTTACTCGAAAAAACACAAGGAACGCTCATATTAGGTTCCTGGCGACTTATTTAGTTAAGGCAGTTCTATTATGCTCGGGTTTTGATATAAAATTCTTGTCTATTGTAAAGTGGCTTATCGCAAGCGATATTTGAGCGCTAGCGCGACGTTTTGCGTCTTTACCATAGGTATGATAAAAGATAATCAAAATTGATTTTAAAATACCGAAGAAAACAAAATCAAATTGAGAAATAAAGTTGTTATATACATTTTGAGACTTTCGTAGTTATTCGCGTGTCACTCACTTTTTAACAGGTTTAAAAAAAGTTCTCCATTCGATTGTACTTTTTTTGAATGTATTTTCCGCGATTATTTCGGCATTTGTGAACCGATTTTGATGATTTTTTTTTGTTGGAAATTACCTCAGTTGGTCCTTTTTAAATTTGTAGAAAATATTCCACCTCTAAGAGATCCGGTTCGCGCACTTTCCGGTAACCGATTTCAATTAAACTTCGCAAATAGATGTAATTCCGCGAACTTTTGAGGTGTTTTTTTTTTATATAAAAGTTATAGTTAAAAGTGATAGACAATGGTAATGCTACACATTCCTGGACTGCAGACATATTTCCTGAAAACTATTATAACTTGAGCCTTTTCAAGGCGAGAGTGAATAGGCATTATTTAAGTGAGCATGGAGCATACAAATCGTCGACCTCATCGTTACTTACCATCAGGTGAGACGGAGGTCAATTATGTGCACTTACTTTTTTTATATAAAGCCGTTGGGCGACCGAAGTTGTCTAAAAGATATTTACAATACTGTCTTAGGAATACGTGATTTTGGGTATAGTAATTAAATTTGTACCTATTGAATTTACATTCAATTATTTTTTGTGAAATTACTTCACTAGTTTGCCATAGTATGTACAACGATCGAACGCTTTCCTAAGTATGAGTTATTTGATGAATGATGAAAAATTCTTTCGACCGACGTCTTCTAGCAAACCGTGCAAGACGCTATGCCAAATAAGCCACGGAACAAACTAGCGGACCTCACGAATTTTTCTATGTGCTTGTTGTCGGATGTTTGTACCTGGTTTATAACAACTTTTTAACCGTAGCGCCATCTATGAGAAATCTATGGAAGTATTTCGTCACCCAGTTATTATATACTAATAACTTATTTTATATATATATATATATATATATATATATATATATATATATATAATAACTTAGTCTACTAGTAACATATTAATCTTATTTGCTAAGTTAGTAGACACGAAGACGAAAATTATACTAATTAATCAATTAAACTAAAATTAAATGAAGTCAAGTAACATTATATTAATTAGAAATCAAATTACACATTTATTAAATAGACGTAGGCTGGGGTTCCACCGCTATGTTGCGGATATTCCAAGGATTTGCACGACGCGTATCTCTACCACATTTATGTGGGAATCAGGAGGACTACAATTACAAACAAATTGTGAAACTAACCTTTTATTTGTTAAACATCTTTTACAAAAAAAAGACAAAAAAATTTAAACTTTTTTCAACTTTATGAAATATACGTCCTTCCTCTCTGGTCTTCTCGTTCAACCACACAACTTCACTCATTCTTGATTCAAACATCCGTTCAAACCATCTCACTCATTAGCCCGTTCGGATAGTACTCATGCATATCATTTCACGTCCCATCGCATTCGGATGTCCATTCTTACCAATCCCACATTTATATGGCGATCGGCTATGTAGTGGAATTCCCAGCCTGCAGATTTACAGCGTTCGCACACTACGTCCGATTCATATCACTCTCATTCTCCGTCCGACACCCGTCCGAAAAAATAACTGTCAAATAAGTAATACTCGATCAAATTAAAAGACGCATGATGCGAGTGAAGCTTCATACTTGACGTTGTCTTTTAATTTGGTCGAATATTACTTATTTGACAGTTATTTTTTCGGACGGACGTCAGACGGAGAACGAAGTAGACCCCCAATTCCGAATCCCAGAAATGACGTCTGAAATATCACACGGATCATTTTATCTCTAGGTGTACAAGCGATATTCATGTTTTCTCGTATTCGAATCGGAATCAGTGCACAAGCGACATCCCAGTGGGTCCGCACTTCTTTTTATATTTAAAAAATCAACACATTTATACAAGGGCATAGACAAATATAAAAGTTCTTAAAGCTGTCATCTGCCGCTGGCCAGTCGAATCGTTCCGAAATATGAGTAAAAAAAAAACTTATACCGTTGTAAAACAACCTGTATTTAGTAATAATGATTTAAAGTTATTAGCAGTACAGCACTTTGTAAAAGGGTCATTCTACCAACGAGCGAAATAAAAAAATAAAAATTTTTAATCATAATTTCTTTCATTGTTTTGGGTTTACTTATACAAATATATGTAATAAAGTAACAAAAATGTTTATGATGATTAATAAATTACCTATCTCAGTTGCAAACAATTATACAATAAAATTTATACACACGGAGAAAAATTGCACGAACACATATTTCGTGTGTACATAGAATGACCCAATTTAGTGTTCGTCCAGGGAAGTACTGCCACTTTACTTATTGCGTTTCGATTTTGAAAGGTAAGTAAGGGTGCTGGTGAAATTACAGGCACATGGGACTTGTCAACTTATGTCTCAGTGTGACGGGCTCAATGGCAATGTCCCTTAGATCGTTGTGATTCACATAAAGCGCTGAGTGGCACTGCAACTGTAATGGGCAAGCGTGACGCTTACCGCCAGACGCGCGACTTGGTATCACAAAAACAAATGGGTCAATGGCGCAATTAAAAATCTTTCCCAGAAACCTTTCCTTAAAGGCTAGTGCACAGAAGTCGGACGTAAGTGAATTAGTTAATGATGAAGAACAGAAATTGACGTCACTGTGAACGATACCGAGGTGTAAACGTGTCATAGCTGAATCGTTGGAACGTCGCTCGCCTCGAATGACTTTGTTTTTCGCCCAACGCAATTTCGAAGTTCATATGTGCTGTAATAATATTATACGAATATCTCGATTCAGGAAACACGTGCTCTATTGGAAATGGAACTATTTATTCTGGATCTAAACCGCACATATTTGTTTTTTTTTTTCCAACAAACCAACATTACGAGCTCTACACATGGCTTACCGAAAAATTTGATATAAAAACTGCACCTTGGCCGTTTTCATGGCTAGAGTGTATAGTTTAGGTGTGCATGCTCCATCGTCGATCTCATCGTCACTTTCTATCAGGTGAGATGCAGGTCACATGCGCGTTCATTTCTTTTATACATAAAGAAAATCCAACTTGTTTATGTTGTTTATGTTGTACTTTGTTTTTGTTATGACAATATTAGGGTTGTTTTCGAAACAAATACGCATAATACTACTAAAGGAAATTGTTTGCGTAAAAAAACTATGAAAAACAATGATTGTAGTTAAATAATAAATAATTTTCATACCTCCTTGTTCAGAATATAGTTAACTACAAATTATTTTTAGTGATAAATCGCACTGCTATGACAATAGTGTTATAACTCAAAATATGTGAAATTCGAGATTATACTATTGTTGAATGCAAAATTTGATTCTCTACACGTTAATGCAACCCGTCGTTAGAATATTATGAGAAACAATTCAAAGATCTACTTAACTCAAAATGAGAGAAATTTTCTGAGCTAGCTCTATACAAAACTGTCCTTACTCAAAAAGACGAAATTATTTTTTCCCCTTTTATTTTTAAATATATTTAGTAAGTAGGACATTGTTCGGATGTCTGTTATAAAGTTTAACCTACATTTTTAAATTATTAATACAAAGATCGAACACTCAGAAAAAACACTCAGAAAAAATTCCTTCGATCCGGTCGGATTCGAACCGACGTCTTCTTGCATATCGTGCCAGACGCTATACCAACTAAGCCACGGAACGAACCAACGGACCTCACGAATTTTTCTATGTGCTTGCGTCGTGTCTTTGTACTTGGTTTTTCAACGACTTTTCTTTTTTAATCTATTGCAGATTTGTCACATCATATGAATTTTTTCTGAGTGTTCGATTATTAATACAAAAATAATTATAACAAACTAGTGGAGTAATTTCACAAAAAATAATTGAATATCAATTCAATACAAATTTAATTATATTTTTAAAGTTTAATATAAATTTTAATAATCTTTCACGGGAAGTAATTCGTTTCTGATCGATTCTGAAAAAACACACTTTTTACGAGTTAATATTGTATTGACAGTGTGAAATAATAAATTTGGATAAAAATATATGAGAAAGCAAATTTTTTTTTTGTTCCCTTTGAATATTATGAGATATTTTGCTACCATGACATTATTTTTTGTGATATTACTCAACTAGTTCGTAATAATTGTCAATACAAAGATCGAACACAAAGAAAAATTCCATCTATCGGACAAGACTAGAACTTGCGTCTGTTTAACCAATCTAGGGCAAATGCTCTACTGAAATGAGCTCCAGATCTAGTGATCGGACCTTTCGAATTTTTCTATGCGTTTGTTACACATCTTTTGTTTTTGATTTTAACAGCTAAAAGACATTAAGGGTCGTATTCTAGAACTCTACTCAATGCTCAAGTCAGGATTTGAGTATGGTTTAAAGCACTCGAAATCATACTCAAGTCCCTGCCATTAGGGTCGTATTTCCAGTGCTTGAAATCATACTCAGATCCTGACTTGAGTATTGATTAGAGTTCTGGAATACGACCCTTAGAGCATTTGTGCACTACGACGTCCGATTCGTATCAGGGGGTCTACTCTCGATCTCTGTCCGACATCCGTCCGAAACAATTACTGCCAAATAAGCAATACTTGACCAAATGAAATGACGCGTCATGCGAATGAAGTTTCATACTGGATACTTGTCTTTTAATTTTGTCGAATATTACTTATTTGACAGTAATTGTTTCGGACGGATGTCTGACGGAGATCGAGAGTAGACCCCCTTCCGAACCCGAGAAATGACGGTCCGAAATGTCACAGGGATCGTTTTATCTCTAGGTGTACAAGCTACATTCGTATTTTCTCGGATTTGAATCGGACTTAGTGCACAAGCGACATCCGAAATGAGTCCGAGTTTTCTAGATTTGCATAGTCTCGGAGTCCAAACGGATACGAATCGGATGCTTGGAAATACTTTTATAGTCCGTTTTTTTTTTTGAAAACGGACTAATTTTTTATAAAATTTTAATAGTCATGCAGTTGTTGTCGACAGTTTTATCGATAGATTGTGAAAGAAGATAGACTTTTACCAAAAATGTTTGAATTGTGAATGTTACGAGATTCCAATGATTACTGATCGCGTTATTCTTTATACCTATTTTAACAGCGGGTCTACTAGTATCGAAATCAATTTTAATTCCTATGTTCAATCCTATGGTATTGGATTGGGCAAATCAAATCGGTTCTTTTGTATATAAAATAAGGTTAGGTTAATTTGTGCTGTATGTACTAACAATAGTCTAAGTTTTAATTGTTTACTAACACTTTGTGTATGGGCATTTCATTGCCTGAAATAAATAAAAATAATAATTCATATAAATTTGAATAAGGGCACGCGAATTTGATTATCTATATTGAATTAAAATGAAAATCTGTAAAATATGCCTCCTCTTTGTATTTTTAATAGTTCATACTTCTAAATGTGGGGTATGCATGTGTATATGTGCTTACAAATATTTACAATTCAAAGGAACCTGTGTCCGGTAGTGGGCTGAGTCCGCATAATGGGCCGACGATGATTCAAATGGCACAAGTCCACTAGCTGTTTGCAAGCGGCGAACACTTTTGCGCATTGAACAGTCATTTTACTCCATCTTCAAAAAGACAGGCTAATTATCTCACTATATATTGCCTTACTATATCTGTCCCGCTTTATAACTTACTACCCCCAAAATTCGCCCGCCCCACCAACATAAATCATCTCTTCACTTTAGTGTTTTCCCGCTTATTTCTATCCTATGTAAATTCATCCAGTTAATTATACTTATAAATTTGTGTTACATGTTTGTGATATCTTTTGTTTTATATTCTCACCTGAATATTTATGAAGATCAACCCGGTTATTGTCAATAGAAATCAATGTTTTTTTCTTCTTTCGACCTTGACATTGGCAAAATCATCATTTCATGTAATGATGGAGCCATCAAAATAAAAAATGAAGTGAAGTGACTATAATAGGATGAAGTAAAACAGATGGAAAGATTATAATGATATTTATCGCTATGAGTTTGAGACTTTAATAAAAGTTATGTGGAAAGTTTCAAAAACATAAAAATACAATCAAAAAGGAAGCCTATTAAGGATGATTATGCATCGAGAGATGTTTTCGTGCTTTGTCACTACAAAAAAGGAACCAGGTTTTGCTACAGGAACCAAAATATCGTATACCTTAATGTGGGACATGAACTGGTTATCTAACCATTACACCTCAATCTGTTAAGCACGGTGTTACGAAAAGAGAAATGTTTTAAAGTTAGAATTTATTTTTATTTATTTATTTTTACCAACTTAAAGCATGTACCTAAACTGATCTAAGCTAAATCTCTACTGGTAATTCCCTTAATGCGATTATGTAGACAACAAGTCTTACTTACTGACCTTTAACGTAAATAATCACTGCGTTCTGATTTTGAAGGGTAAAGATGCTGTTAAAATTATAGTAACATGGGACTTGCCAACTTATGTTTCAGAGTGATGGGCTCAGTGGCAGTGCCCCGCAAATCTTTTACGATTTAAAGCTCTGAGTGACATTAGAACTGCTATGGACAGGCGTATCGCTTACCACCAGGCCCACGACGTCTTCGCCCCGTCACTTTGTATCGTTAAAAAAACGGAAGACTGACAATCAACAATGCTTAGTTTTTAACCTCTATGATTACTTTCTTTTGTTCAATTAAAATACAATAAAGGTCTTTTTATTGTATTTTAATTGTCGGAATATTAATTGAAGCGCCGTATGAGTGCTCAGATCGCTACAGATCGCTAACAAACGTAGACAGATTGACATACACACATCAAAAAAAGTTTGCGATCAATAGCATAAGCTCCTATAATTCTTTAAATTTAACTTTATCAAGAAAAAAATCTATGTTGTATGCTTTCTTTAAATAGGAATACCCTGTTTGAAATTAAAATATAAAACTATTTTTTATTATTTATTTTAAAAAATTGAGCCATTAATCATAATGTAATAGTGATAGAAATTTCATAGAAAGAAAAAGACTGTTCAATTAAACTTAAACAACAATTTATTATTAAAAGGTGTGAATTCAATATAAAATAACTCCTCCCCTGGCTCGAATACATGCGAAGATCCTCCTGGGCATGCTGAGGATCAAGTTATCCAGCATTTCCTGGGGTAACCTATCCCATTCTTCAATAGCGGCTTCCCTGAGCTCTGGAACTGTCTGGGGACGTAGCTCACGGTTCCATACTGCTCGTTTAAGAGCATCCCACGCGTGCTCTATTGGGTTTAAGTCGGGCGAGCCGGCAGGCCAGTCTAATCGTGTGATATCGTATTCTTGAAGAGCAGCATTGACTCGTTGAGCTCGATGTGCGGGCGCAATATCATCGACCAGTACAAATTGGTGCCCATGGTTTACTCGGAATGGTCTGACGATATCATCAATAGCAACTGCTTTGTACATGTCTGCTGTCATGAAGCCCCGATACGGGATCAAAGGCGTTCTAGCTCCAATCATAATGCCACCCCAAAAGGACACCGATTTTTCGCCTTGCTGAACTGTTCCAGAGGCAGTTCTTTGTCTTTCACGGTCGCCTGGTCTTCTCCAGACACGGACACGTCGGTTATCTGGATGAGTGCTGATTCGGGATTCGTCAACGAAGAGACAGTTTTGCCAAATGTTTTCGTCCTCACCTTCTTCATTTTGCCGAAGTCTAGCCCACTGCAATCTTCGTTGTTGACGTTGCCGGGAATTGAGCGGAGCTCGCCAATACCTCCGTGCTCGTAATCCAGCCTGGTGCAAGCAATTGCGAACGGTCTGCGTGCTAACTTCAAGCCCAGAGGCGGCCCTGACTTCTGCTTTTATTTTAGTGGCGTTGATTGTTGGATCACGGGCTGCCAGCGATCTAATATAGCGCTTTTGGGCAGCTGTCAAAACAGTTGGGCGACCGCTGCGGGGTCGGTCAGCTAAATTCCCCATTCCGTGATACCTCTGCAACGTAGCCACGACACAGGATTGGGATATAGCAAGTCTGCGTGCTATTACTCTCGTGGTGTATCCTTCTTCCCTCAAAGTTACTATTCTAGCTCGTAAAACCTCTGATAATCCTCTTGGCATTTTTTCAATCACAACTTTCCGCGAAAAATATCTTGAATCGCTTATAATTGACTAAATCAGATTTCTGAATGAGCGTAAGCTAGGACTGAAAGCCTTTTTATATAAAAAAACAATTGAACGGGGTCATTATTTTATTTTCTAATTTATTTTTAAATAAAGAATCTAAAAAGAAGAAAAAATCATAATATAATCTACAGTAACAAAAAAGATTTCAGTTTTTCGAAGTGATCGCAAACTTTTTTTGATGTGTGTACATGACAAAATTCGAACTAAAGGTATAATATATTCTGAGATCAAATTGCGTGTTTGTTTTATGAACCAACATTTCGACTGACTGAAAATAGCTGTACACATGTGATCTGCAAAAAATCCGAAACGTTGCTTTGTCAGAAAAAACAAAACAATCTGCTATTTAGATACGAAAAGTGTAGCAATCGCAAAAACCTATATGTCTTACTTTCGCTCAAGGAGCACTTTACCTTTCTTATAGAAGTAAATTGTGAACAAACTCAATAATTGAAAATGGAACCTAATTCCAATAAAATGAGATATTCATTTTTGTTACAGCGGCTGTGGTGATAGCGTTCTTCGTTTGCTGGGCGCCCTTCCACGTACAAAGGCTCTTTTACGTCTACGGGTACGATTTACCGCAGTTCCAGGCAATCAATGAACATCTTTTCAACGTGGCCGGAGCATTTTACTACGTGTCTGCTACTGTCAATCCTATACTGTATAACGTTATGAGTGGACGGTAAGTACGACAGTTATTCGAATTTACAATTTTGAAACTACTTTTATGGCTTTTTGTAGTGAAATCTGCCAGATTACAGTGAAGAACACGTCAAGCTTGTCACTTTGGATTTTGGACCGTTCTTATTGTAAGCGGCTTAATGTAGAATTTAAATCTTAAGCCTCAAGCTTAATGTGTTTTTAACCCTGTACGTGTATTATCTTTGGATAAACGAGGTTACAGCCAGCCCCACAATGGACGTTAATTTTAAATAATTTGCTACGAAACGAATAAATAATTACAAAAGATGCAAGATTTCATCTTGAAATATGTTCTTGATCTAAATCATAGTATTATACTAACTGAACACACTAAAAGAATTGATGTACTGAACATACCAAATACAGATAAAGCGGGAATAAACAGCAGTTACTTGTATTGGTATTAGTGGTTAAGCAGTCGTTATAATCTAGTTTTATTTCAAATTTATTAGATGTTTTTTGTTGCCCAGTAACCGCCATATTGATATTTTGGGATAAAATGTATTCTATGACATTCTAAAATCCACAATAACGTAACGATATCCTCATACACTAAAATCCATGTAGCACTTTAAACTACACGATAATTTAAAGAAATAGAACATACATACTCACTCACGTGAAACGTTAGACTCCTACTTGAGCACATCAGTAATAACCTAACCTTCGGTTAAAAAACCGACCTCAAAAGTCATTCATCCCCTAGTTTGCCACTCTTAGAGATGGAATATTTTCTTGAAATTTAAATGGGACTACGTCTGAGGTACTTTCTTTCCAACAAAAAAAGAATCATCGAAATTGGTTCACAAATGGCAGAGTTATCGCGTAACATACATACAAAAAAAAGATAACCTCCTCCTTTTTGAAAAAAAGACGAATAAAGATAAGTATTTACTTTGTGTATTTGATCGATGTAAGCGCATTTTGTTTTAATACCATATTGTTATTGTAATTAAATTATACTTTGTTGTTGTTGTTTAATAACGTTGCCTCAAATTACCTTGTTATCATTCCGAAATTTACCCTAAAACTTTGATCTTCCTTTGCCGGTGGCCATGACAGTTAGCAAGCATTTAATTAATATCAGTCTTCAAACTTAGTGTAATCCTACTGCCAACATTTAATGTGTATCTTTACTAAACTTAGATACAAATTTGTTGAAAAGTCGTTTGTGAACCGATTTTGTGTGGTCTCTTTTAAATTTGACGAAAATATTCCACCTCTAAGGGTGGCAAACTAGGGAATTAATGACTTTTAATGTCGGTTTTTTTAGTGCTTTGTACTGAGATATTAAATAACTAACAGTGTATCTTTAAAGAAGACTGTGAATGTAAAATTAATAGGTTTCATTTTGCATAAACTTATTTTATATGTTATTTGCTGCAAGTTCTGTAATGAGCGTTTATGACGTCAGTGGCCCAAGAGTTTGAACTGTGGTAGCTGAATAAGGCAGCCCCGGGGTCGATTCTCAGTAGGGCCTATTTGGAAACTGAGTTGGAGTGAATTTCGTTGCTCCGGTACTCATAATAGTAGAATTCCCTAGTTTGGAACCAGACAATCGCGGTAGTTGTCTGGCACATAATTAAAAAAAAAAACAGTTTTTTTATGTATATCACATTAGTAAATGACCAAAATTTGCCTTGAAAAATAGAAAACACAAATAGGTGGGCTTTACTTTATTACCATAACGACGCAGGTTCGTGTCCTGTCAGTACACAGAAATTTTTCTTTGTGTTCCGATTTTTGTATTAATAATTTATATACAGGATGTAAATTTGAAACGGGGCAGCAAGGGCAGCCACCTTAATCGTTGTAGTTACAGGAAAACGGTTTTAGAAGACTATCCATGAATTTTGAAGATATTTTGATTGGCATTCACAGATTTTGAAAAAATGGTAGTCAGCAAGATTAAAGGCAATTTTTACAAAACTTTTTTTATGCCATTCGATCCGGTCTCTGTTAAGGATCAATAGTCTCCATGGAACAAACTGAGATAAGAATACTCGAAATGTTTGAAATCGCAATAAACTTTTTACCATACATTTTGTATGCACATATTTGGTAATCAGTTAATCTAGGTAGTTAAGGAAACTAACAAATCGACAACGATTATGTATTAGTTAAATGAAATTTATAAAAAAATGCAATAGTGTTCAAGAATTGAAAGACGCACTTGCAGCAATTTTTAATGGAATCCATCCGAGTAAAATTTCTTCCGCTACTTGCTCTTTGCGGAAGAGAGCGAATCGATGCATCCGCCAAGGCGGCAATCAATTCGAGCACTTACTATCATACATTTTTCATGTTATTTTGCTTTTTGTTACTGTTTTTGTTTTGAAATATATAATACGTTGTCAATTTGTTAGTTTCCTTAACTTAGAATAACTAATTACTAAATGTGTCCCTACAAAATGTATGGTAAAAAGTTTTTTGCAATTTCGGACATTTCGAGTACTCTTACCTCACTTGGTCCCATAGAGACTATTGATCCTTAACAGAGACCGGATCGAATGGCATAAAAAAAAGTTTTGTAAAAATTACCTTTTATCTTGCTGACTGTACCATTTTTTCAAAATATGTGAATGCCAATCAAAATATCTTCAAAATTCATGGATAGTCTTCTAGAACCGTTTTTCTGTAACTACAACGATTAAGGTGGCTGGCCTTGCTGCCACATCTCAAATGTACACCTGTATAGCAAATTACTGGAGTAATTTTACAAAAAATA
Source organism: Hyposmocoma kahamanoa (assembly GCF_003589595.1). Taxonomy (NCBI): domain Eukaryota; kingdom Metazoa; phylum Arthropoda; class Insecta; order Lepidoptera; family Cosmopterigidae; genus Hyposmocoma; species Hyposmocoma kahamanoa. Next base: position 1,006,360 of record NW_020653754.1, on the reverse strand, counting down.
AATGAATATCGGTAGTAAAACATCATGATATTCAATAAAATCAATATTACTGTTCATAAAGCGACATCTCTTGTCAGCTTCTGGTAGCTGTAAGGACTGAGTGAAGAAATACTTTCACAGATTTCTCTCAGGTGGCACAACTATAAAAAAAGCCGTTAAAACTAAAAAGAAAGATCGTTTGTTACAACAAACGTATAGAGAAATTCATAAAGTCTGTTGAATCGGTCTGTAGTTCAATTGGTAAAGCGGTTGCCCTGGATTGGCATACAAATGCAGATTCGAGTCCTGTGAGATTGAAGGATTTTTTCTTTGTGTTCTATCTTTATATTAATAACTAGATGGCGCACGTTGCACCGGGCGGTTAGAGCGGCCCGCGATGGCTTTCTTTATATCTTGTGACAAATTGGGAATTGAACTTTATATTTTAGCAGAGAATCCTCTTTGGTTGAGTTTGAGTGGGAGGGATCTGCGGAGATTCATAAGTCAATTATTTATTATTATTGAATTTGTCAGATTGGAAAATTTTTGATCCCGGTAGAACCTGACCAGGGACCTAGACAAATTTTGTTTGAAAGTCATACACCCATCTCTGACGCCTTCACCGGGCCGTTTATCACGGAGACCGGGTCGACTTGGATGTTGCATGTTGCGCTGGGCCGCTAAAGCGTCTCGCGAGGGCTGTGTGACTTTCAATGTAGGAAAGACTTCGTCGGTCGGTTGGTTTTGGTTTCATTGGTGATTATTTTTAGTTAGGTTTATTTGGGTGGAAGGGAGCCAGGTAGTAGTTATAATCGCATCAAGTCGTATCCTTATATACTTCAAAAGAAACTACTCGTATATCATCAATAGTTGTGAAGATTCAGTAAAGTAAATTTTTTTAAAGCGGCCATCTTAGATTCGCCACATTGGAACACTTTTGGTTCCGGTAGAACCTGACCAGGGTCCTTGACAGTTTTTGTTTGATAGCCATACACCCATCTCTGAATAATTATAAGAAATAGGATAGGAGTACTGATTGTTCATCACCGTCATGAACCTATAGTTATACAGCTGGGAACGGGTCTTTTCTTAAGAGAGAGTTTAGATCATAGTTTCTCAAAGTGGTTTCGATAGTGGCCCCCCAGTGGGCTCTGAAGAGTCCATGAAGAGTCAATTGGGTGACGTTGTTACTGTCTAAGGGGTGCTACCGCATTTGAAAAAAAAAACCTGGATTGTCTATATAAACTACACTCCGTACCTATTATATTTTTTTTCTTTTTGGTTTTGTATGTTAAATTAATATAAAAAATACGTGTTTTCAATTATTTATTGCGGTGATGGGTGTTGAATTTTTTTTTTATCTTGCCTAAGTACGCGGTAAGCCAAAAAGTTTGGGAACCTATGATTTAGATCATAGTCTGCCATGTTAGCCCAGCGCTAGTATTAGACTTCAAAGGGTTTCCAAGGGATGAGAACCTTTTTATACATGCAGGTTTTTCATCACGATGTTTTATTAAATTTTTAGTTAAAGGACTTTACGTTTCCAAATGTACATTCCAATATAATCATCACAATTTTACAAATCAAACTCACAAAATATCATAATTTTTTTTTCATAAAAATCAAACAACAATAGCAAACTGGCTGGAGCAGTGGCTAGCTGACAGCGACAAATAATTTAAACCTTTGTCAGTCGTTTTCAGCTGGCCCCCAAAGCCTTGTGTTTTTTACCTATTTATGTTGTTTCCATTTAAATAGGTATATTATTTTAGTACTTACCAGTTATTATAATTGTTCACTCCCTTGTTAACAATAATAAACAATTATTGTTAATAAAAAACAATAAACTGTAAATAAATAAACAAAGGACATTACTGCCAAATATCAAATCAAGCAATGGTACATCTGAAATACTATATGTTTTATGACATCAAGCGACACGCCTACCCCTGCCATTGCGTCTGTCGATGATATACAATTTCTGGTCGAATACAAATTCACCTACTTGTATAATTGGGCTGATTACTTTGCCAGCGTCACCAGCACCCTTACCCTTTAAAACCGGAACGCCGTAAAGCTCAAATTACTGCTTGACGTCAAAAATAGTTAAGGTGGAAGTTCTTCCCTGAACGAACCCTTTCACAAGGAGCTCTACAGCTACAAAAATATATATTTTAACAGAAACTTCCCCATGTTATCACGTAACAAGTATTTACATACAGATTACTAGGACAAAACATGCTTCACGTCTCACGGTAATTTTGCGTTTAAGTGCCATATAATCGGCTTAATGAGAATGCTGGAAATCCTTCAAGAGCAACGGTCTAAGTAAACAAAGACGCGGAATCGAATCAAAAGTGTCGATATTGTGTTTGTGAGTAGGATGGGGTTAATAAATATGTCGTATGCGTAAAAGTATCGATATATCCGTATCGATACTTTTATCCTTCACTTAAAGACAGAATATATATTAAAAATTAATCAGCGCTTTAACTTATTTATTTCAGTTAAAAATTTTAATACATGATGTTGTTACGCAATTTACGGTAGCCCGATGATTCCTAAAGTGTTATCGACGCCCAGGGGTCCACTCTAACATGAAAGGGATCCATCGCAAAAAGAGTAATTGGGGATGCATGGGTGTCTCAAGTGTGGATCCCATTTAGGCAGGTCGTGACAAAATTTTGGCTTTCCATAAGTGGAACACCTTAAATATCTGTATATTGTATATGTGTTTTTAAGTTTCTCAATCTACAGTTAACCGTATCTAAGTGTGTCAGCTGTCAAATACACATTTAAAGTTTATGAATTTATAAAAATTCAATATCACAATGTTAGGGGTCTACGAGACAAAAAAGTTTAGGAACCTCTTCGTCTTTTGTTGTTGAACAATACTTACTTCAATTCTCATATTGAAATCTTAGACTAAGTACGAATTATTCGAAACGATATAATACTTGTCGAAAAGTACTAACACCTGAAAAGTATCGAATAAAAAGTATTGGGTAGAAAATAATCGGTATCGAAGGGACAGTAGTCGATACCAAAATGTGTCGATACGTTTCCGTGTCACTATCCGTAAACGACTAAAATCCAATTCCAATATACCTTTAAATATTTCATGATATTTAAGTAAATTTCACTTGAAGTCGTCAAATGGATAGTATTGTGATAGTACTGCTCATTAGTTAGATTCCCCTGAGAAAGAATTAATAACAAATTGCAAATAAACATTTGTTCATATTAATTTATCATTTCACAATATTATTTGAAATATCATAGATAAAAACAACCTAACAGTAGTAGTAGCAGCCCCGGTTTGGCAAACAGAAGCTGGTTCGTGTCCAGTCGGATCTAGGGAATTTTTCTTTGTGTTCCTTCGATTTTTGTATGAATAATAGTAAGCACCTGAATGAATGAATAAACGTGAAGGCGCATTAGTGGTGGCATCTCTAATCGATAGTCACTAAAACGATTCTAGCGCTATCTGTCATGAATAGTATAACGAACACCAAGTACTGGGGAGGCGGACATCTTGAGCAGGTTGTCATCCTTGGGTCGTGGTGACGTGCGCACGCACCCACGTGTTCTGTGGGCGTTATTTTTGAATCTTAATTAATTATAACCATCCTTTATTGTTTCCTTCAGAGAGTGAGTGAGAAATGAAGAATAATAAGAGAAGTAATTATTACATATTGGAAATAAAACTATTTATCCGGATAGATCCGAACTTAGAAGAGACTTAGAAGTCGTTTATAACATTGTGGCCTCTTCCTAGGTCCCATAGTCAAGGCTGGCCATGTCAGCCATCACAGTGACCTTGGCACCTGTAAAAGGCCCAAAACGTTGGTTTGTTTGAAAACCAAAAATTCGGGGCTTAGCTCCGAAAAAATAGTTTCTATAGATATAGATAAATCAATATTACAATGTGTACAGCGGCATCTCTTGTCAACCTCTGGTAGCTGTAAAGTTACGTGGTTGAGTGAAGAAAAATTTACACAGATTTCTAACAGATGGCGCCAAAAAGATACGCCAAAAAATCCTTTAAAACAAAAAACAAAGATCTGTAAGAATACCTTACTTAAAGTTTGCTGACTCGATCTATAGCTCAGTTGCTAGAGCGGGCAACCTGGTATGAGCACAGACGCAGGTTCGAGATGGAACGGATTTTTCTTTGTGTTCGATCTTTGTATTAATAATTCATCATGACGTGATATTCATTGAAATAAACCTGAAAGAGCTAAAGGTATCACTAGCACGCGCGTAGCTAGCGGATTCTTATCATCCAAGTTCTATCCAAAACCACTTATTTTATTGTTGGTTCAGCATTTATTTGTCGTCCTAATTTCAGTTACTTTTACAATTATCGTAAAGTTTTATGTTTGCTGTGAAAACGCAATCACAAAAGTTTCTTATAACAGGTGGAGATACACTTAATAGCGTAGTCTAAAATAAAATAAAATTTTTGTTACTGTTACCTACTTACAGTGTTTAGGTTAGTTGATTGCAAAAAAAGGTAAAAATATTTTTACAGTCACAAAAAATACTTTCAAAGGTAGATAGGGTCAATCAATTTTGTTTTTTTGTATTTGGCCATTTGTTACGTAATAATTAATTTTGTGATAATGACAAATTGAGGGGAAGATAGAAGGGAAAAATAGGACGACCAAAAATGGCGTATAATGAACAGAACTTGAGCTCAGTCCGTCATTTTCGCTTGTACGTTATGGTCGTGTCAATTATTTTGCACAAAACCAAGAAAATTGTAGAAAAACGCTTTATTTCGCTACTTTGGAGTGCAAAAATGATAGCACTTGTAATGTTATCTATGGTGATATTTCGTATCATTATTGTCTTATTTTATTTAATTTTAATAAGTTTCAATTTTCTGTTTATCGCAATTATTTTTTTGTTACAAGACACGAAAGTAAACCGTATACCGCTACAATATGGTCGTAGGAAACATCTCTAATTCGGCGTCGTTCAGCTATTATTCACTAGATGGCAGCACATTGATTGAAATTTGAATATAATATATATTTTGAATATAGAATATATAGAAACGTCGTAATTTGCAATGATAGGTAATGACGGTATTGAACTTTGAACGCCATATGCCAACAGGGTAAAGTTTTCTTGAAGTCACGTCTTTGAAATCACGATTATAGAATATTTCTATTTGAAGTTTTGTCTATTGCGTTACACAGAATTTGTGTAATTTTGTTCTTTAGACATATCGATACCACCAATGAATACTACGTTAACTTAATTTTTAGACCTGTTCAGTTTTTGTTTTGTTTTTTGTTTCTATGTTTTTTTTTACAAAATTCGTTCTTTTTGTTGCAAGTAAATTTTAGAATTTTGTTTCTTGTTTCTTTATATTTTTTTCACATAATTCGGGGAGCAAAATATTAGTATGTAAATATGGTTGTTTACAAAAATAACAGAAAATGAGCCAAAAATAAAGTAGGCGTAGTGTTCATTGGAGGTGTCGATATGATGAAAGTGGAATAAGGTACGATTTCGTCTACATATAAATTTGACTTGTTTTATCAATAATAAAAATGTTTGCCAGTTTTAAAATGTAGAGACAGCCGAGAGTCGTTGAAAATATTGACCGACCCAAAAACCTTTGAATTCATTTATTTCAGCACCTGTGCTGAAATACGTTTATTTGTTTTGGGAAAATGGCGCAGACATTTAGATTCTTTGTTCTGTCAAGGAATGCTCTTAGGGCAATTTACAAACTGAACGTTTCTGAGTGATACGGTTAAAGTAATTTATTATTAATAATAAGAATTATATAATTATTTATTCAGACAACACAGTTTTTTTAAGGTCCAATAGTGTTAATAACTTACAAATATAATTTAAAGATTAGGTCAGTGGTAATAATAATAAATAGTTGCACAAAAATTAAATTATAAAAATTGACAGCCGACTGTCAAATCTCTCACCCGCATCCAGACCAGTCTCTTGTGAGACTATTCAATCAGGACCCGAATGAAAGATTTCGTAATGGGTAAGTCATGTCTATCAGGTATGACCTGTAAAATGGTGGTGGTGCAACCCCTTAGCCTGCTGAGCAATGAGGCTGTCTTTTTGCGGATAATGGCATTGAAGACATCAACCCGCGTCTCTGCAAACATGGACGCACTGCAAAATCGGGGCAACCCCATCAACATGCTAAACCCATTGTTGTATGTGACTCGTAGGATACTAAGCGATTTTTTAGTATAACTGAAGCACAGGCTGCTCGTGTAGAACGATTGGCAATTTTTACTTGCTTACTACGTCGAACGAACTTGCGTGCCAATATATTAGGTACTTCTAATCGCCAGTGCCCTACGTTCCCCTCTATATCGGCCTGTTCTTCAAGGTATCCGGTAACGTAATGCCCAAGATATTTAAATTGGTACACTCGATTCAAATTAGCACCCTCAAGACTAATTTCTGGTATTAATTCTGGTATTAATTTATTGTCTTTAAAAATAATTAAATCAATGCCAGATGCTCTGCCAATTAAGCCACGATACGAACAAGCATTGTGATGTCTTTGGCTTTTAAGGCCTTGTTGCCATCTGTGAGAAATTTATTTATGATATAGATATTGTGAGAAACAATTAAAAGATATCCGCTTAACTCAAAATGAGTCAAACTTTTTGTGAGCTAGTTCTGGAGAAACCAGTCCTTACTCAAAAATATGAAATTATTTTTCCCATTTATTTCAAATGTATTTGACAAATAGGAAATTGGTTAAATGTCTGTCAAAAACTGTACATAAAATGAAAAAAAAAAAGAAATCACGGAAAGTGTATAATTCGTTTTTCATCGATTCTGAAAACATATAGTTTTTGAGTTAGCACACTATTGTATTATTAACAGTGCGATGTACATAATTTGTTTCATGTGGTTCGTATTAAATTTTTGTGACTTTCATGTGTTAAAAGGATAATTTTCATGTTGGTTTTTTTTTATTTCGGTGGCATTTTTTTCACATTTAAGTATTCGGTTCGAGTACATTGTTATGAAATATTTTAGAATATTTAAATAATAAACATTAGGTTCAAATATACTTTATTTTCATTACGACAATTGTTACTTATACGAGAATTTAAAAACTAATCAGTAATTCGCCACCAACAAACGGCAAAAAACCAACCGGATCAAAGGAATTTTTCTTTGTGTTTGTTCGTGTAGGAAAGTTCAAATTATCATGAAATTAATCCTGTGTACAAAAGCTGTTTTTATACAAAATCTGCGTGATAAACATCCATGAAAGCGGATCGCTTTGCTGCTGACTGAGCTGTTTCAAGTTGTTTCTAAATGTTATAACAATTTTAATTAAACATTTTAAGCGGAAAAAATATCAGTTCACAAAGATCAACCATTAGATAGGAAACCCTAATGGTCTTTCGAGTACAGTATTTGAGGCGAGGTATTTCAACGCAAGTTCACAAATCTGACGTCGACAAGCGCCCGATGGCGACATACGAAGAGCGGGCGGCGCGACTTATCGTTAAACCGCTGGGCCATTTGTACATTTTGGGATAAATACCAATTTAATAACTAATTGGCTTCAGATGGAAACCAAAATTTAGCAAGTTCTTTGTAGTCTTTAAAGAAATATCTCCATATAAAAATTACGTACAATGTCAGATATTTTATTCTCACATACACCGTTTTAGACTGCAATGTTAGCCTGTTTATTTTATAAGATCCGATGAAGTACATCCTATCGTGTAACACATTAATTAGCACATTCTTTAGACAATATCCTTAGGTGTATCGTGTATTTTTTAGAAATGAAACGGATATTCGGTAACTATCCGGTCTATCCGGCCTGTTATTACTATCCGGCCGGATACCGGATAGTAGAACAATCGACAGACGGACCGGATGTATAAAGTTGACAAAAATTCATAATCAGTATGCCAAATAAAGTGATTTATTGGTTAAAGATGATAGTAATAGAATAAACAGCAACTACAGGATCGACGACAATCTGTTTATTATTTGTAACGAAAGAACTTTGAAGTAAGATGTTAATTAAGTTAGGATGTAAATGTTTTCTGTAAATTTAGTACTGGAATTTTAATGGAAGCAAATTGTGGTGGATGAATACCTGTTTTTCTGCAATAAATGGTTCTATTTATTTTCATAAACGAGGCCAGCCAATTGAAACAAAATAATAATGTAATTGCTTTTTTCCTTTGTCACCTCGAGAAATTTGCATTCGGCACGACAAACAAACAACACTGATATTAAAATATTGCCAAATTTGTGAATTTTCTTCACTGTTAACGTTTTTCTGGTATATATTTGTTTGTATTATCGAATAAATTAATAGTTTTTATAAAAAAGAAGTGACCACAACAAAACAAATCGTCAATGCGAAAGTGCAATCATTGAAACGTTCGCTTGATGTTAAAAAATGACATCAAATAGTAGACGTGTTTGTTGTTGTGTTTATGGTGGTTTGAACAAAAGCGCTTCAAATTCAGATGATTAGCATTTAATTTCTCTTTCATAATCTTACTCTCATAACTAAGATACCAACCGCAAAGTTGGTATAGAAATATCCACAAGTAAGTACTGCAGTTAACAAAGGTTATTTCAATATACAATGAGAATACTGTTATAAATATGTTTTTTTTACTTATAATAATAATAATAATAACTCTTTATTTCAGAAGAAATTATTACTTTAAAATTTCGCAAAGCAACCTTTATTGAAAATATTATTATCGTAGAAGTGAAAAGTGAATATAAAATATTATAATTTAAGTATATTATATAAAATTCTTATTTCAATCTCTCAATATCAATTCAAATAAATTAATTTGGTGCCAACATAATAGGCCTCTAAATTGGATTGTGAAGCGGCCCATTCTTTTACGAATCTAATAAAATATGCTGTATAAATAAACGAGAGGTTCGGGATGAATACCCGCGATGCCATGACGTCATTTTTTTTAAATAAATTGCCATATTTGAACCAAAATCTTTTTTATGGGTGCTTATTGAATTGTCATTCTTCGTTGTTACTTTTTTGCCATCTTCCCTCAGCGTTGGTGGCGAGGCTCTGTGTTCTATTCCCGATACTAATTTAGGTAAACACCTTTCTAAATTACTTGTGATTAGTATCTTCTGAGTAGGTAGTGAGTAAAGAATTCCCTAGTTTGAGTCCAGGAGCAGTATAGCTACTTGTGTAAGAGTTCGTCCAGGCAATTACTGCCACCTTACCTATTGCTGCCGCCAAGCGGTAAGATAGTGTTTCGACCGGCGTGACGGCGTAAAATCGGCGTGGCGTGTTTACTAAAACATTGTTTCAATTGTACTTTAGTGAGTATGTAGATATTGTTGCTAAAAATAATCAA
>NW_020653754.1:950866-996991 GCF_003589595.1 Hyposmocoma kahamanoa | reverse complement strand
ACGCTCTATGTAATTTAAATGTATGAATAGATTGTACGTAGACAGGAACGTAATACGCTTATTTTAGTAGCAGTAGAGCTCCTTGAGAAAGAGTTCGTCCAGGGAAGTATTAGCCACCTTAGCCACCTTACCTATTTCTGCCGCTAAGCGGTAATGTGAACGTTACTGTGTTTTTGTTTTGAATAGTAAGATTACTGGTGAGATTACGCAGTGGCAGTGCCTGCCAGATCTGAATCTTTAAAATTTAAAGCTCTGAGTGGCACTGCATCTGTTATGGACAGGCGTGTCGCTTACCATCAGGTGCAAGGCCTCCGCCAGTTACACATCTTCACGGGTGTCCCTGGAGGACCCGGACTTGGGTATGGACTCGCCGGAGTTTGTGGTTAGTTGCAGGGACGAGCACGTTCGTCTGCCCCGGTAGTGTGTGACCGGGGCGTTCGTCCCGCGCGCAGCTAGCACGTCTTAGTGGCGGTCTAGTTGAGGCGAGGAGATGCGTGAGTTGCCCTTTAAGTCGGTGGCTATGTCCGGACATTGTCGCAGGACACTACTACTTGGCATCTCCGGCACTGGCCCGGAGAGCTAGTAGAGGATGAGCTAGACATCCTCCGGTCCCTCCAACCGCGTAGAAATCTGGGAACTGGAGAGTCGCCGTTTATTCGGCGACGGGAAATGAGCGTGCCTACAGCTCCGATACCTATCTGGAAAGTAGGGAGGGTGCTGTACGTGCACCTGGGCGGCTGACCTAAGGCCCTAGGCTTACAGAGAACCGGATGAAGTAAATTCAAACGTGCTGATCCGGGATTAGGACCTGACTTAGATGGTCCCTGTGTGAGGTTGATAGGGAGGGGCACTATAAACAAAACTTATGTAGAAAGATATTGGACTGACAATTTTTCATTATTACATTCATTATTGAATTGTATATCTATCGGATATGTGTTGTGCAAAGTATGTATACACTCAGTGCCGGCTTTACCGGTGCAGGGTGTGCAGCGCACTCGGGCGCTTGGTCTTAAGTAGAGACAGAAAAAACAGTTTATTAATTTTAAACGTGCATTTTTAAATGAGCGTGTTTATAAAAGGGCGTTTCACTTAAATAATTTTTAGTTTGAAGCTTACATTAAAAAACTTCCAACATTGTGAGCGAGAAGCGAGTATATAAGGTCACTAAAAGTTTGAAGGTACTTTTATCAAATAGTATTTTTTTAAGTGCGTTTAAACGGCTATCTCTGGTTATGGGGCGCCTTCAAAGAGCTCGCGATGCAAGGGAAGTAAAGGAATTAATTGTTTCTCTACATCATTTCAGTGCCTCCAAAGAACACTAGGACAATTAAATTTTTTGGTCATTTTCTGTTTTTAATGTAAATAGCCTTATTTTATTTACTAATATGATGCTCCATAATATTCTTATCTCGAACAAAATTCGAGAATTTTGTTATAAAAAAAACTACATAAAAGCAGAGATGACCAAAAAATTAACTTGGCTTAGGTAGTGTTGTGTGGCATTGGCGGTATCGATTTATAATTGCACCATTTACACCCGAATTTCCGGTCACTGGGGAAAATATAAATGTAAATATTCTATTTTGTGCCTACTAGAGAGCGCTAGAGTATTGGTTACTCAGCGCTACACGGGCTAGCGCCAGCGCACTGCAAAAAAAATGTAGTTACTTGTACCATATTTGGTAAATTTTTAATTGAATCAATTATAACACGGTTAACTTCGTCACTTGACAGATGATTGCAGCATCAAAGTGTTGTTAACAATGAACTTATTTGCTAGTTAACCTTGACAAGATCGCATTTTAAAAAGCTAAACTTAAAAAATCTCACCCTTAGTGTAAAATGGACACATCTGCAAAATAACAAATTTTCAGAAGACAGTTTTAAAGATTCTACGAACGACATTAGTCGATAACCTTTTTATGTATGTTTAAATAGCAGAGTCGTAAAATTTCACAGTTATATTTTTTTATACAGGTCGTATTGTTTTTATGACTTTCATGCAGTAAAAGCAGTTGTGACTTAAGATCAAAATGATATGTCGTTTATTACCAAAGGTACGAAATTGTTAATTTACCCAAAGCAGATATTTATTACAACCACACACTTGTTAAATTGAAAAAGACTAGAAAAAGAAAGAAGTATGGTAACTTCATTTAAGCAGCGCGGCTTATATGTGTGTACGTACGTACGCACACATTCGCTAATATGAGGCGCGTGACACGAACAGCGCTATTCAACGTGAACAGAAATGGGCAGTGGATTAAAACCCAATCAACAGAACAACAGGAATGGCGAATACAGTGTTTGATATAATTCTATACTTATTACAAACGCCGCGCGCCGATGTAAAAAATCTTTTTTAAATGAAAAAGAGGCTACACCACACAATACCCACCTAATGGAAACATGCTAATGCTGATATTATTGTTTGGCGGCAGAAATAGGTAAGGTGGCAGTATTTCCCTGGACGAACTCTTTCACAAGGAACTCTACCCGGGTTTGGGTTCGGATTGGATCCCCGGGCCGGAAAGAATATTTGTAAGGCCTCAAAAAGATTGTCTCGCTGATGAGTCGCATGAGGCTCAGTACTAACAGCATTCTAAATGCTAGCTGGAAGGTATGATTGTCCTATCCTGAAACATTGAATACTGCAAGTTACGGGCGTAGCCCTGTTTGAAATATAATTAAGTTACACTGATTATTACTAACCTTGATATTAGTTCTTTTACTAACATACTATGGATATTTTATGGTCCGATATAAAGAATTATTATTTTTATTAATAGTTGTGGTTGTCTATGTGTGCGTCCATGGCACCCGCGATACAGGGTTTCCCTAGTGCGGGGCTATGAGTGTTTGCATTATTGCTACTGCTACTAAACTATTTACTTCCTCATTACGTTTCAAACGGCTTGTGGTACTTAAAACTTAAAACACACACGGCATTTTAAACAAAGGAATGTCGAATTCTATTAAGTACTTACCTAAAAACAAAACATACTCATTGTGCGTAATTCAGACAAAGGCTTTTTATTTTGTGTAGACAACCCTGTGAAATTGAGGGGATTTGCCTCAACTCAAAGGCATAAAGAAAGGTGTCGACCTGTCAATTGCCGAAAATTACATTCTTTTTTAATGTTGTGTTCAAACCGGGGAATAGTTCGGCGGTTTAGGCTTGTATTGCTTCGGGACAAAGGGAAAAAGGAAGTACAATCAGTGCTCTTAAAAATCCCTCAAGTTTTCCTGATCTTTTGATGTGAGATTTCTTTTAATGTACCAGCGCTCAGTTTGAAAATAACATCAGGTCAGCTCAAAGTATTAATAAAAACTGAATTTAAACATCACGTAAACAAAACAACAAATTAAAACGTCACGCGTTCTAAAGCTCTCAGTGTCCCTAATTTTGATAGTTTTCGCGATTGTTACAAATAGGAAATGAAAATGTTTTCCGGATCTAAATTGCGTATATTTCTGTTTTTTCAACCAAACCAAAGTTTCGGGACCTTTACAGGTCCCATGGTCACGGTTGTCTGAGGTGATAAAGTCATCAACAAGTTTACATCATCAACATCAACATGAAGTTATGACTAATATTAATGCAAACCAACCTATTTTATTTTAAAATTTTTCTAAGATACATTTATACATTTTATTTTGTATATTTGATGATGGATGAAAATACAGCTGCGCATGTCGCCACCAGGGACACCATGTAGCTCTAGGACGCTGCAGTAACAAAATCGTACGGGACACCGTATGGCTCTAAGACGCGTGACAGGCTAAAAAGAGATTAAAATTAAAATACACATTTGCATCTGTAACCATATCCAATGATGCAGAACTCAAAAATACTAATAAATAATGTTAATTACTTTACAGTTTTATTGCTTTTTAATTTTAATTAATATTACAATAAATAGAGTTGTCTTCAATTTGTTATAATTTTAAACTAGGCTGAATGTACGTAAACCTGTACCAAAGTATAAGATTTCTCGTCTGTCAAAATTGTTTGTACCTTTGTGCGGATTCGCTCTGGACCTTTTGGAGGGAAGTGTCGTTTTTATTTTGACTTTCAATTATTTTGTGAATTCTAGTTTAAAGTGGAATAGGATAGTGCTATTGCGCCTTAATCGAAGATTAAAACGCGAAATTAAACGAATCTCGAATTAAAATACCCGTATCGGCCCGTTTTAAGGAATCCCGAGTCAATCCAAGCACGCTGCCTCAAATTGCCTATCCTATTTGTGGCGGCCATGTTTACAGAAACATAATTAAACTTCATGTTTAGGCTGATGGCTTTGCCAAAGCCTTAATAAATAGCAAAAAAAATACCTTTGTGCCTCATAGGATGGAAAAAAATAAATTGTGCCTTGCCTTCTAAATAAACCGCGTTAATTTTCAATTTTTTTTGTTTGTATTCTAAATTAGAAAAATAGCTGCTCTCTACGCTTAACGAATATAAATACTAAACTCATTTCCAAAGTGCTCCAATTTGTTTAACAACTTTGCGAAACGTGTCTCAATCCGTTTATTAAAAGCTAAAAGGACTTTAACCTTGTTAATGTCGCCGCGTTCCTCTTAAGGACTGCGGTCGCGCGGTCCGGTAGACATTTATTAAAATAATATGATGACCTAAAAGATATTTTTTATTTCGTCACCTTTTAAATCTCTTTAACCTGATAATTAACGACTTTGTGAAGGCGAAGCTTCAAAATTTTTAAATTTTTATTGAATTGATATTCAGTTATTTTTCTGTGAAATTACTCCACTAGTTTTTTATAATTATTAATACAAAGATCGAACACTCAGAAAAAATCTTTCAATCCGGCCAGATTCGAACCAACGTCTTCTAGCATACCGTGCCAGACGCAATATGAGCCATGGAACGAACCAGCGGACCTCATGAATTTTTCTATGTGCTTGCTGTCGTGTATTTGTATTTGGTTTTTCAACGACTTTTTAGTCATAGCGCCATCTATGAGAAATCTATGAAAGTTTTATCATTCCAGTTCGATACCTTTACAACTACCGGCCCTGGCGAGAGATGTCGCTATTCACTGTATTTAAATTTTTTATTGAATTATTTTTTGTGAAATTACTCCATTAGTTTGTTGTAATTATTAATACAAAGATCGAACGCTCAGAAAAATTCAAATTTTTTATTGATTCATTCTTCGTGCAGTGCTGCTTTGTGCACCATTAATTGCTCTTCATCTATAACTCCGTAATAATTTGTAAGGTTGCCTGGAAGACATCGCTCTCTAGCGATAAGGCCGCCCATTGTACCTTTTATTATGTTTTGTATTGCCACTGTTTTTATTTTGTGTGCAATAAAGCTTATTCTATTCTAATCTATTTTCTTTGTAATTTTTTTAATATATTGCGGGTTCCTACAGAATACTTTGTTTTAATTATTTACATCAATCAACTATTTGTTCCGACCATATCGTCGGCTTATTGCAAACATTCAGTAATTGCCATAATATAATTTGTATGGCAACTAATGACTTGAGAAGGTGCTTTAATTTTCAAGTTTATAATTTAAATTTATAACTTAATGAAGAAGTAGGTAATAGAAATAAGGAAAAATACAGTAAATTATCATGTAACTTTTGTTGCTGAACACACATTGTAAATTCGCGAAAGCGCAATTTTTCGCTTCTTAATTTGAAAAATACTAGAAAATGTAAATTAACTTATAAAAGTAATTTTTGTAACAGATCTAAAAAAGGTAACATATCAAACGAAAAAGAGGTTTCTCCACACAAAAAACCTTGCAATCCTGTGGATACCCTTTACTAAGGATGCACATAACGATTCGATTTTTGTGAAAATCGATGCAAGTGTACGCAATGTAACGATTTTTTTGTATCGATTTATTTCAAAGCGATTTTCAAGCGAATCGCTTTAATAGAAAGGCAAATTGAATCGTCTAGATCAGAAAGCAATAAACATTATCTAATAATATCAATAAATTTTCACCCTTAGCTCTAAACCTATGGATCTCATTTTACATCTTTCGTTTTCTTTTTTGTAAGACTGACAAATAATAATAATAACAACGCACACATTCAACATAGCCCCGCACTAGGGAAACCCTGTGTCGCGGGTGCCATGGATACACACATAGACAATCACAAATTACACCCAAACTCACGAGAGAAATAAATGTAGGCCATACAAATATGTCTCCCGGCCCGGGAATCGAACCTGGGACCTCCGCGTAGCAGTCCGGCATGGTAACCGTTCGGCCATGGGGGCAGTTAATAGTAACAGTTAATAGTTAATTTACATAGTTATTTTTAATGTTAACTATTTCATAAAATTTGAAGTGGTTCTTTTTTTATAATATTAAGTGATGGGACGAACAAGTGGTCGCCCAAGCAGCACACCCATATCTGAATATATACTATAAGATATGTAATAGAATTTAATTCGATTGAATATTTTAAGAGTTCAAATTCCCTCAAGATATCTCGAAGAAGGTTTTTAGATAATTTAAAGTAAAAGTGGGCGCAACTTTAATAATAGATCACAAGAGTGCTTTGAGAAACTATGTGTAGGTAGTGTTAAGAGTGATTCTTATCTTTTTTCTCAAGTAACCCTTCTAGAATGCTACAAGACCATTTGTAGAACGTAGACAGTTTTTATTTAGTCTTGTAGACAGTTTTTAGATAATTTATAGTCTATGATAGTTTTATTAGTAATACTATTT
The DNA here is from genome assembly GCF_003589595.1 of Hyposmocoma kahamanoa. Taxonomy (NCBI): domain Eukaryota; kingdom Metazoa; phylum Arthropoda; class Insecta; order Lepidoptera; family Cosmopterigidae; genus Hyposmocoma; species Hyposmocoma kahamanoa. Next base: position 990,270 of record NW_020653754.1, on the reverse strand, counting down.
TAAAACCAAAACACTAGAACGTTACAAACATAAGACGCAATTCTCTTAATACTAATAGATTTCAAGTTTAATGGCTTACAAAATATAAACTATCAAAATTGCAACATGGCAATTAGATATAATATTTCTGACTTTTTCGCGCAATGTTTAATCGGTTACAAAGCGCAAATTGACGTGCGACTTTAAATACATTGTGAAAAGTGATGTAAAACCTGCCATAAAAGTAATGCGCTCGCTAAATTTTAAATATTTATGTATAAAATATAAACTTAATAAAAATACAGTTATCGATTTTCGGTTTTAAATATTTATAGAAAGCTTAAATATACAAAATAACTCACAAAACAAACCATTTCCAAAAAGTTCTAGGCTTCTTCAAGCTAATTTCAACTTAGATTTACTTTTTAAAAAGAAAAGAGTTTTTTCTCGGCTACTTCATAGTCATTCTTTAAAAATAAAAATGGCGATAAGAATTTAAAGCTTTTTTCAAAACACAGTTGGGAGCATTTTGTCTATAGCTTTATCTATAGAAAAACTTTAGAATACGAAAAGATTATTTTTACTTGCTTTAGTGTAATTGATATTGTAGAAGAATAGTCCTCCTATGAAGTTTTTATGATTGCCTACAAAACGCGATATTTCTAAGCGCTTTTTTCTTTTGACAGTATTACAAAACCTTTATAAAGTTATAAGAGTGAGCGTATTATGCAATAAAAAACTTTTCGAAACACTAGGTCAAAAGAACAATTGAAAAAATACAATTTGTCGCAAAAAAAGTTATTCTGTATAATTATATGGAATGTGTTATAATATGACTAGAACGGTGGATAAATTCTCTATCATATAAATATAAGGAATATTTTAATGACATACCTAACTTATGTTGGAAGAAATAAAATTTTCATTACAAAATTGGGGTTATTTCTTCACACCAACCACATTTCACACAATGATTTCACTGTATTCTATTGATAGACGGCACAATACACGTATACAACATAGAAGTACAGTAGTTTACGCGCTCATTTCAATTGTTTTTATCATTTCACGACACGGAATTACTTCACGTTTATTTATTTGTCAACAAATAAATGCCATGGCCATCGGGCCATGACCGGCCCAAGCGCGAATTACGACTATTGTATCCAGCGTTGTCAATTTGTGGGGAATTCCCCAAATTGTGGGGAGTTTCAACTAGATTGGGGATTTTGTGGGGATTGGCGCTATGTGAGGAAAATGTGGGGATTCTAACATTTTATCATTTTGTTTAATCTATCAATTGTTGATGCATCGCTAGTTTGATCGTTACTGTTAGAAACACTGTGATAAACTATATCGACGTGTTATTCAACATCGCACATCTCTCGTATTATTAACAAGCAGCTTAAATATAATGATTGTTAGAGCACTTGGTTCTGAATTGTAAAATTACCAGTCGGTGCATGTTGAGTTCGCGATTCTTTCTCCCGCTTAGGACGGTCCCCGGTATGAAGCAAAACGAAATCAGCTATTGATAAACAAAGCCGAGCAGTTAGTACTTCCACACCACAACTTACCACTCGTCAACTTTAAATATTAAATATAGGTCGAAACTCATTGATTATTTCTAACGTTAACATAGTGTCACCAAATGCACAACAAATAATCAATTTACTTAATTTTGTAAAGCAAAGAAAAATGATTTTTTGTTCAGATTGATAACAGATTAATGTTGAATCTAATTAATATTATAATTATATAACTGCCTCCGTGGCCGAACGGTTACCATGCCGGACTGCCATGTAGAGGTCCCAGGTTCGATTCCCGGGTCGGGAGGGATATTTGTATGGCCTACATTTATTTATCTCGTGAGTTTGGGTGTAATTTGTGGTTGTCTAAGTGTGTGAGCACCCGCGACACAGGGTTTCCCTAGTGCGGGGCTATGTTGAGTGTGTTCGTTATTATTATTATTATTATTATTATTAAAATAAATAAACTATTTAAGGTCATCTAATTTCATAATTAGTTTTACTTTTTACATTCTGTTTACATTCACAGCAAACGTAATAGATTATTACATTTTGAGTTTTTTAATTCTTTATTATATTTTTAAGCGATGTATTTGTAATAAATAATGAAAATTCGAGATGTGGGGAATTTGTAGGGAATATGAACTTTGCTCTCTCCAAATTTGGGGATTTTTAACCGTGATTTTTGGGGATTTTTAACGCTGACTGCGCTGGCAACGCTGATTGTATCGAATGATGTGACTTAATATGCAAGGTGTGAACCTTGCCACCTCCACCAGATCTTTTAATATTCTTTACTTTATCCATTTTGCATGAACTCTTACAACGTCGAATAGAGTAAAAACCCTAATTGTAGTATTTTTTTCAATAAAATCTACTGAAAACGCGCTATAACGTGTTTGTCAATAAGTACAAACACTACAGAATGTCTATAAATTAAATATATTAAGAATAAACTTAAGAACACTAGTTTTTAGAGTACTAATAGATTTTACTGGATGTGTATAGAACAATTTTACTAAATATAATCAGTTGTTCTACAGATGAACTTAAAATAACGAGATTACACTTAATTAAGTTGTTTGGTTTTAAGAAGGTGTTAAAATTTTGACTTGAGTGAAATAAGTGTATAAGAACAATTTGTTTTTCCTAAAACCATTTATAGAGAACTATTATCTAAATCTATACCTTATTAATATAACAGTTTTAAGGCGTATAAAGTGTGCTCCTTGGACGAGCGCCTGATGGTAAGTTACACGCCTGTCCATAATAGTTGCAGTGCCACTCAGAGCTTTAAATCACAAAAATCTGAGGGGCACTGCCACTGCGCCCGACATCCTGAGACATAACTTGACAAGTCCCATGTGTCCGCCATTTCGCCAGCATCCTTACCCTTCAAAACCGAAACACAGTAATGCTAACATTAGTGCTTGGCGGTAGAAATAGGCAAGGTGGCCGTACTTCCCTGGACGAACTCTTTCACAAGAAGCTCTTCTGCTACTATTTATTCCCAAATAGCCGCTATACAAAGAAAACATTAAATAAAAATAAATATCTACATTATTTCGCTTTCATGCCTGAACAAATTTGCAGGTCATATGTAAGTTGTACAGTAACTTAGTTAGTTTTGTTCAATGGACCTTATGAATGATCGACGTAATTGGGTTAGGGACCCGCACGTGTGGCCGCAAACCGTAAGTAATTTACAGTCAATTAAATATACCTAGAGAGCGAATCAGTGATAACAGCTCGGTTAAGTTTGTCTTTCACGCAGAAGTACTTGTACCACAAAGGCTGACTTATAAAACGAACTTTGAACACCGCCGTAAAGTTGCCTGCTTATCAGTACTCTACGGCAAAGATTCCCAAATTTCTTGACTCACCGCCCACTTAGGTAAGATACATTTTTATATTAACACAGGTGCAGGTGTACCACAATTTAGTTCAATTAAAAAAAAATTGTAAAGTTTATATATTTTGTATGAAAAATTATTTTATTAAATTTGACCAACTTCTGCTGTACCGATTTTTTCTACCATACAAAGAAATGATTCTTTTATGAGACTGAGTCGATTAGCAGTGAAAAAAGATTTGAGCATTTTGTTCATTTTTATGGACAACGTTAGTGAAAGTTAGCCGTTTTCGAGTTTTTGAATAGCACATCGTCGTATGTTCTAACCGTTCACGCACAAACAGTCGTAATTACAAATACGATGTTATACGACGAAGCACTCTGCGTTCACTCGACAAATCATGCGCGCAACTCAAACGTTACGACAATTCGCCGACTGAAAATTTGTTGCGCGTATTTTTTACTAGAAATAATATTTTTAAACAATTTAGTGGTTTAAAGTAAAGTAGTTAATTTCAATAATGATTAGTGATCATTCACATGAATTTAGTCTTAAAACATAATAATAGTTATGAATTGGAAAGTCATAACCGTCAAGGTGCCGATACGTATTTAAATTACAATCTATTTTTATGGCAAACACATCTCTCAAGTGACCAAAATTTAATAGCACTGTTCCAGTTTTAGATTTCAAATATTTATTCGTCCGAATAAAGAATTTAGAGACTTTATAGTTTTTATTTTATCTACATTTTGTTCATAATCCGCCGTACACACTCGTAACTCAACAACATACTGCTATTTGCTGATAAAATTGTATAAATCAAACGTCGTAACTTGATGTTACGACTATTATCTGCGTTCAATAAATTAAATTTGCATTCGTAAACAATCGTATATCAAGGATACGACTGTATGAAGGGCTGTGTTTTTTTACGACTTTTTCTGTTTTCATTATTTTAATAAATATTAAATAATGTGAATGTTTTAATGTGATATTAATTGTAAAAAAAAATAGTTCTTGTCCCTATGATTGCTTTTGAATACACTGTTTACGAGGCGAAGGTACCTATTCTGAGCAACTTGTTAAAAAAACCAATCCACTATACAATGAATATTAAAAAGTTTATTTTGCAACACCGGATTGATTTTTTTCGATGTTGAGGTATACATATGTATTAGGTATCTATGTATTTACCCCATTAAAAATAAAAAATATAATCAAGTTCTTGTTCTACAGGCGTGAGTCAGAGTCCTTGAGAAACCTATAAAATGATTGGTTTTTTTTTTCGTTCTGTTATTGTTTTTACATACAGTACAGTAAACCATATTTACACTTTATATAAACACCTATTAGAAATATTATGTACATAAAATAAGTAAATTAATTCATATGAACATTATGTATTACTCAGTAAACTCACTCACACATCCGCGTCACGCTTGTAGTAGTGTACCTGTAATAGCGCGGATGTATGAAGCTTTGCCTCTGTACCTTTTCTTTAACCATGTGCTTGTACTAACTTTCATAATGTTGCTTACTAATCAATCATTGCATTTTTAAAATAAAAAAATATGAAGTATACCTATCAAATCTTTTTGGTGAGAAACACAATCACTGATCTAAGTTATAATTTTATCTAACTTTACTTTAAAACCTAAGTTATAAGTTAAGTTTAAATCACAAACATGAGATCACATTATTTATTATAAATTAGAAGGTCAATCCAGTAGCAAAAAACAACCTTTTGGTTTTTTATAAGTTGTACCAACGTTTATAATTTTCTCGTTTTACTAATCAGTCATTGCAATTTTTAAAACAAAGAAATGAAAGTGTCACTACCAAATCTTTTGAGTAAGAAACATAATCACTCGTTTTTTTCTAAGTTACAATTTAAGTCTAAATTAGAAACATGAAATCATATTAATTATTATAAAATCAATCCAGTAGCAAAAACAACCTTTGAGTTTTTTTTAGCTACTACTAATATTTATAATTTTGTTATCTTACTTACTTACTTTTTCTTACTTAATAGCTATCAAATCTTTTTGGTAAGAAACACTCATCATCATTCAACTATGTTATAATTTGAGTCTAAATCACAAACATGAGATCTTATTAATTCTTATTAATTGTAAGTTTTTTATGATACAAAGTGTGGACCGAACAAGTCATGTGCCTGATGGTAAGCGACACGCCCGTCCATAACAGTTGCAGTCCCACTTAGCTTTAAATTGCAACGATATGAGGGATACTGCCACAGCGCCCATCACCTTGACACATTAGTTCAAGAGTCCCATGTGTCAGGTACCCTAGACGAACTTTTTCACAAGGAGCCCTACTGCTACTAATTCCAGTAGCAAAAACCAATCTTTTGTTGTTTTTTTTGAGAATCAGTACTAACATTTATAATTTTGTTATCATAGTACTTGTGCCAAATGTATTCAACATTGTAATGTATTCAACATTTGGCACAAGTACTATGATATATTATACTTTATATTATTTTTATTCGGTTCAAAAATTTTTGAATTTGAATTCAATATATTAGAATAAATACAATTTTCAACATAACTTTAAATTAGGCTGAATGTATGTAAATCTAAGTCATTGTATAAATTTCACTGCTATCAAAATTGTCTCTGTACCTTTCGTCTCTTGCCTGTGCTAAATAAACCGCGTTTATTTTGTCAAGAATTTGGTTTTAATTTAAATTGCAAAAATAATAAGTAACCAGCCCTCTACACTTAACAAGTTGGTCCTTCGAGCCGGAATCAAGATATTGACAAGAATTACGCGCGGATGTAACGCGATTTTGTTTTCTTCGCTGTTCGCCGGTGTATTACGTATATTGTTTTCACGTTTTTTCTTCGCACCGGTTTTGGGTGATTAGGCGAGGCGAGAAGTCACCTATATTTCATTATTTCTCATTCTCTCCCACGATGGCGCCTGGAGACGCTACAGCAGCAGATTAAGCTATGATTACGTCGCTACGAAACAAAAGAATTTATCTAAAAGGGCGAATTACCCATTTCACCAATCAAGTCAGTGAAGGCGGAGACATAGATTGCACATTCTTCTATGAAAGATTTCAGGATCTACTTACAAAAATTGAAGCGGTAAACATGGATTTAGAGGCAATTTCCCTAAATGATGTCGAGGAAGGTTTAGCGGCAGAGAAAAAGTGCACCGACATGTTGCTATACCTACGCGTTAAGGCCGCAGCCAGGCAGGAAGAAGACCACGCTGCAACGGCTATGAACCTATCGGCCAACTTGCCGAAACCCAACCTGAAGGAGTTTGATGGTGGCTACGAGCTTTTAAGGATTTGTATACTAATTTAGTACATGACAGCAAAAGTTTAACGCCTATTAAAAAAATGATATATTTAAAATCATATTTAAAAGGGGAAGCCACTTCTCTTATTTGTACATTGGATACTACTGCAGTAAACTATTCTAAAACATGGGAAATACTTAATAATAGATATGAAAACCCTGCTCTCATAGCTAATCACCATATTCAGGCAATCTTGTGACTACCTGAAGTCAGTAAAATGTATCTCCTTCGCAATACAATTAATGATTTTTAACAACATTATAATTCTCTTTTGTCGCTGAGCATAAAAAACATTGTAGACTTATTATTTATTCACTTAATGAGTTCTAAATTGGAGTACAGTTCTCTTAGGGACTTCGAATTGAATAGAAATCAAAGGATTTTCCTGAACGGCGTGACTTCATCAAGCACATTGAGCAGCGCTGCCAGGCACTGGAAATGATTTCCAATGATGTGAGTAAGCCAATGTGATCTACTAGTGCTAGTCATGTAGCAACAAATGAAACCCGTTCCAAGACCAAAGGTGAGTGTCTGTTTTGTAGAAACAAACATTTTACTAACAAGTGTTATAAATTTTTAAAACTCACTGTAATGGATAGGCGTAAGTTTGCAGAAACAAGCAATTTGTGTTTTCTTTGCTTGAGCCCTGGTCATTCACACTCAGTTTGTCCGAGAACTTTTGTCTGCAAAATTTGCCAAAAAAAGCATAATACTTTATTGCATGTTGAAAGTCCCATAATTCATAAGCCCCTTGGTTGCAACGCAGGAAATGATGGCGGCGCCACCACAGTATCAAATACTGTTCCTTCTATTGAGGCTTCAGTTTCGTTTGTAACTCAACGTGTCAAGACGAGACATGTGTTGTCTCTTTGCTTCTCGCTGCACGTTGTTACATTTGTTGATGATGCAAGTGAAATGCATTTTTGTAGAGCTTTACTAGACACGGGGAGTCAAAAGATATTTTCTGAAGAATTTCTCTCAAAACTAAACAGTAAAACATATCCTGTTAATTTTAAAGTTCGTGGCGTAGGTGGGAACACCACTGATGTGGTTTCCAAGTTGTCCTTATTAGTATCTTCTCGTGACTTGAATTATTCAGTGAAAACTGATTTTTGTGTATTAAAAAAGGTCACTGCTTTTTTGCCTACTGTTGAATTTTCCAAGAGTTTGTTCCAAGAGTTAAAATGGTCTCCTGCTGTCAATTTAGTAGACCCAGATTTTAATTTGTCGAAAAAGATTGACGTTATTTTGGGTATTCAAGCCTTTCGTTTGTGTTTTAGGGATGGTCAACTTGATTTGGGCGTTAATATGCCTGGCCTAATGAATACGGCCTTTGGATGGATTTTTTGTGGTGACCTTGTATTAACAAAAAATAAGTTAAATAGTCAGAGAAGTGTATGCCATTTATCTGTTTTACAGGACAACATTTCAAAGTTTTGGCAGTTGAAAACTATGCCAGCCAAGCATATTATGTCAAGTGCTGATGCTGAGTGCGAGCAGTTGTTTGTGAATTCTGTCTCCAGAGACAGCTCTGGAAGATATGAAGTTGACCTGCCGGTGAAATAAGATTTGCTTCCTAAATTAAGTGATTCATTCAATTTAGCTTTTCGTTTTACTAACCATAATTTAAACTAAAAAACACGACAACAGAAAAGTCTAATCGTTTCCATGTAGTACATCAAAATATTCAAGGCTTTTCTGGCAAAATATTAGAAATAAGTCTTTTTTTGCACGATATTTCCGTTGACGTGTTTTGTGTTACAGAACACTGGCTGAAAGATTACGAAGCCATTAACAATATAGAAAATTATGTAATAGTCAGTTCGTTCATAAGAAAGAGCTTAAGTAGAGGCGGATCCATGATTATTATTAAGCGTAACTTAAAATTTAAAGAGCGTAAGGATATCACAAATCTTTCTACTGAACGAACTATTGAGATTTCATGTGTGGAATTGGATCAGTTTGTCGTCTTATGTGTATACAGGCCCCCCTCTGCTAATTTTAACGAGTTTGAATTAATTATGGAAGACAGTTTAAAGCGGATTTTTCCAACCAAAAAAAACGTAGTAATATGTGGAGATTTCAATGTAAACCTGTTGGAAAACTGTTCTACTTCTGCAAGACTCATTAATTTATTTCAAAGTTTTAACTTGATTAATCTTTTTTTAGAACCAACTCGCATTACTGCCTCCTCTTCTACTTGTATTGATAACATCTTTTGTAACACAGACGCAGTGTCTAAATCAATAATAAATTGCTTAAGATCCGACCATAGTGGCCAATTGGCTTCTTTTAATTGTAAAATGAGCAAGAAGGTAGACCAATTTCTCTGCAGACCGATTACCACAGAACGAATAATTAGATTTCAAAATAATATCGGCAACAGTTTAAATTCCCTATCCCATATACCGGAGGATCCAAATACTTTATATAACACGATATTTGGTTTAATTAAAAATGAATTTGACAATATATTTAAATCGAAAACATTAACTTTCCATAGAGAGACTAAATTCAACGACTGGGCAACAGTAGGTGTTCATAAGAGTAGGTCTCGTTTGTATGAGCTATATGCTATGAAAACTTATAATACTAATTCCAATTTCATAGAATATGTTAGAATTTATTCGAAAATATTTAAAAAAGTTTGTGTAGCTGCTAAGGTTAAGTTTCACAGCGACAAAATTAGACAATCGATAAATAAATCTAAAACTACTTGGAGCATAATAAATAAAGAGTCAGGCAGGGTTAAACTACACGATAGAGATATAGTTTTAAAATTAGACAGCAAACTTATAAAATCTAAAGATAAAGTAGCCCAAGCTTTTGAATCGTTCTTTTCGGAAATTGCTGTGAACACTACAAAATCATTAAATTCCTCCCCTTCACTTGCTATTGATCTCCTAAAGGAAAATGTTAACGTTTGTGGCAGTTTATTTAATTTTCGTCATGTTAATCCACAAGACATCATAAAAGCTTTTAAGTCAATACATGTTAAAAAAACTGAAGATCTCTGGGGCATATCAACTAAAGTTATAGACTCAGTTATTAATCTCATTTCCCCACAGTTAGCTGTAGCTTTCAATAGGTGCGTTGACGAAGGTGTTTTTCCCGATTTAATGAAATACAGCAAGGTTATTCCCTTATTCAAAAGCGGTAGGAAAGTTGATCCTAGCAATTATAGGCCCATTTCAATTTTACCAGCTTTAAGTAAAATATTCGAAAAGGTTATGCTAACTCAATTACTGTCCTATTTCGGTAGGAATCATATTTTTCATAGTGAACAATACGGGTTTACTAGTGGTAGATCGACTAGCGATGCGGGGGTAGCGTTACTAAAACACATCTTTGATGCTTGGGAAAGGTCCCAGAACGCTATTGGTGTTTTCTGTGACCTCTCAAAGGCATTTGATTGCGTTGATCATAATACTCTTATTAGGAAGCTGGAACATTACGGTGTAAATGGCAAGGCGTCGAAACTTGTCTCGTCATATCTCAACGGTAGAATTCAGAAAGTAGACATAAATGGAGTGACTTCTTTGGGTTCTCCAGTAAAAATGGGTGTTCCGCAGGGCTCAATACTTGGACCTTTCTTATTTCTGATTTATATTAATGATCTGCCATTCTTTGTTAAGGACCATTGCGAAATAGTGTTGTTTGCTGATGACACATCCTTGATTTTTAAAACAGACAGACATGACAATAACTATGACCGTATAAATGATACCCTCTCTAAGGTAGTTTATTGGTTTAATGCTAACAATTTATTGCTTAATGCCAAGAAGACAAAATGTGTTAAATTTGAATTACCTAACGTAAAATCGACTAGTCCAACCATAGAAATAAACGGAGAAAAGTTAGACCTTGTTAATAAAGCAGTCTTCTTGGGAGTGACCTTAGATAGTAAACTTCAGTGGTTTCCACATATATCGTGCCTGGCCAGCAGATTAAGCTCCGCTGCATACGCAGTCCGCAGAATACGTGAGCTTAGCGATGTTAGTACTGCTAGACTAGTTTACTTTAGTTACTTCCATAGTATAATGTCCTACGGGATTCTCATGTGGGGTAAAGCGGCGGATATTCAAACCATATTTGTATTGCAAAAACGAGCGATTCGTTCTGTGTACCGTCTAGGCTCTCGGGTATCTCTCAGAGAAAAGTTTAAGGAGACTGGTATCATGACTGTGGCATCACAGTACATTTACTCAAATATTTTATATGCCCGTAAAAATATACATAATTTCAATAAGAAAGAAGATATCCATAATATTAACCTTAGAGCTAAGTCCAAACTCATGGTGCCACGATTTCGTTTAACCAAGGTAAACAACTCTTTTATGGGGAACTGTATACGTTTTTACAATAAGATTCCGGAGCATATATTAAGTTTATCATTTCCTAAGTTTAGAAACTACATTAAAAATATTTTGATCGAAAAATCATATTACAAAATTGAAGACTACGTGTTAGATAAAGATGTATGGAAAGACGACATGGCTCCAGAATCCACACAAATTTGATTCAAAGTGTATTCCATAACATTTAAGTTTATTTGAAAAGAGCAATCCCTAGAGTTTCTTGCTCGTTCTTCTCAGGGAGGTCAGCGTAGTGAACGAGCAGTACCTTAAATGTGACGTTTTCAAGTGTAAATTTATTTTACCTATGGAATAAATCATCTTTGACTTTGACTTTGACTTTGTTGTTTTCTAACATTCAAGAAAAAAAATCAAATCGAGCCCGGTGTTATATCAGAGATTTCTAAATTTATTCAGGAAAATTTATTCAGGAATTTGTTGACCTTGGTCATGCTAAATTGGTAGGAGATTTCCCCAATTGTTTGTTACCCGAGTTTTACATGCCTCAGCACGCTGTGTTACGTGAGGATGCTCTTACAACCAAGTTTCGTGTTGTTTTTAATGCATCGGCTAATTCATCCTCGGGTGTTAGTTTGAACGATATTTTATATGTTGGAACGATCTTGCAACCTGATTTGTTTACCATTTTGTTGAGGTTTCGTACACATAAATATGTGTTTATTTGTGATATTAACAAGTTTTACAGACAAATTAGTATTAAAAAGTTTCAATCGTTATAGCGCATCCTATGGCGTGAACTTGATGGGGATTTGAAATGTTTACAGCTAACCACCGTTACCTATGGCACTGCACCTGCAAGTTTCTTAGCTAGTCGGGCTATTCTGCAATTGGTAGAGGATGAGGGAGCCCCTTATCCTCTTGCTTCTAAAGTCCTACAGGAAAACTTGTACTGCGATGACATTTTAGCAGGCGCTCAGTCTATTGAGGAAGCAGTCATCATGATGTCCGAACTGCAGTAGCTTGCTAGGCCTTGGGTAGTTCCAGTTGCATGAGTGGTATGCAAATGATTCAGCACTGTTGGAGAATATCCCTCTTGAAAAACGGTCTAAATCCACCTTTGCATTTGATTCAAACAAGGATACTGCGTTATAAACTTTAGGTCTCAAATGGGATCCGCCTAATGATCGTTTGTCTGTGTCATGTTCTGTTGAATATTCAGATTGGAAAGTCACAAAAAGGCATGTGTTATCAGACATAGCCAAGATATTTGATCCGCAGGGTTTTGTTGCTCCTGTTACGGTTTTTGCTAAAATAATTATGCAAGCCATTTGGAAATAAAAAATTGAGTAGGACGATAAAGTACCACATAATATTCTCACCATTTGGCAAATTTTTTGTAAACAGTTATATTATTTACATCTTGTTTCAGTGCCGCGACTGACGCTATCTCTTGATAGACGCGAGTTGTATATTCACGGTTTTGCAGACAGTTCTACCAAGGTTTATAGCTGTGTGGTGTACGCGCGCTCCTGCAATAGCGATCATTCATATACAGTCTACTTCATATGCGCAAAATCGCGTGTTGCTCCCATACCTGTCAGTACTTTAGCTAGATTAGAATTGTGTGCAGCGCATGTTCTTGCTCGATTAATCAGTAGAGTCGCTACGGTTTTAGAAGTCAGTATAAGCAATGTTTTTTGTTAGACAGATGCAATGATAACTTTGTCATGGGTAAAAGGAGACCCAGCTCGTTTTAAAATTTTTGTCGCAAACAGGGTTTTCGAAATTCAAAGTTTAACCCTTTCAGAAAATTGGACTCACGTAAAATCATGTGAGAATGCTGCTGATGCAGTCTCCAGAGGAGTCATGCCTCAAGATATGCATAAAAATGACCTTTGGTTCCAGGATCTCTGTTGGCTGAAGCGGCCGAGGGAAGATTGGCCTATACCTGCGCGCCCCAGCACATTTGATGTGGTAGAGACGAAAACCATTTCCCTTTCTATCACAGAAAGGTTACCTATCACTTTACCTGGCAGTCCTGCGTGTGAGCCAGGCACCCCTGGCGTGACAGAGTGCCTCGTGGCTTTAGAATTAAACTCTTTCACGTTGAATAGTCAGAATTCTCCGTCTTATCTTTTCAATGCTTTGATTGTTTTTGGTTATGTTTTCCCTTTTATAAACAACTTAAGGAAAGCAAAAAATTATTTGTCTGGTTCTCTTTCAGTTCAGGAGATCAAGGACTATACAAATAAAGTCGTTTCGTTGTGCAGCATGAACATTTTCAAAAGGAATATCAGATCTTAAGTAATCCGAGTTCAGCTACAGATTCTAAGTTCACAGTAAAACAGATAAAATATCTTACATTTTTATTGATGATAAAGATTGTTTACGTGTAGAAGGACGACTCCAGCACTCCAGTATCTCAAGAGATCACAAGTTTCCTTTGTTGCTTCCTGCGCATTGTCACGTCACTGACCTAATTATTTTACAGGAACATGAAAGACTACTCCATGCTGGCAACCAAGCCACCTTAGTTAGTCTTAGGAGACGTTTGTGGCCGCGTTAGACATTTGATTCATAACTGTATAAAATGTTTTCGGTTTTGTGGACAACCAATTTCTCAAATCATGAGAGATTTGCCTAAGTACAGGGTTACGCCCACGCGGTCGTTCCTGATCTCTGGTATTGACTTTGCAGGTCCACTTTCTGTCAAGGAATGTCGTACGAGGAAACCTGTCATTCATAAAGGGTATGTATGTTTGTTTATATGTATGTCCACGAAAGCTCTTCATATTGAGCTAGTATCGGATTTGTCATCTAAGGAATTTTTAAATGCTCTAAAACGTTTTATTTCCCGTAGAGGAAAATGCTTACAGCTCTTCAGCGACAATGGAAAAAAATTCCAAGGTGCAAATAATGAGTTGCGAGCGGTACATGAATTTTATAAGCGAAGTTTGCAGGATGTTGTTAATTTCACATCTAACGAAGGCATTGATTGGCAATTTATTCCTCCTTTGTCACCTCGTTGGGGAGGGCTGTGGGAATCAGGCGTAAAATTAATAAACAAAGCATCACTTAAAGCGCGTGCTACGTAACCAGATTCTCTGTTACGAACACCTGTACACTTTGCTCACTGAAATTGAAACTATTGTAAATAGTCGTCCTATTTCCCCCATAAGTGAGGACGCTACAGATCAGCTGTGCTTAACGCCAGCACATTTATTATTGGTGACACTTTTAAATCATTTTCAGAAATAAGTGTTCTTAAAACACCCTATAACAGGTTAAATATCTATCAACAAATAATCAAGATGAAGCAAAGTTTCTGGAAAAGATGGAAAACTGACTATGTAAATTCCTTTCAATTAAGATACAAGTGGTATAAGAATAACCCTAAATCCTTTTGAATTCTGTTGTGCTTATCAGAGATGATAGCTCGCCACCTTTGACTTGGCCTATTGGACGTGTCGTCCAATTATGGCAAAGACAATAATGTTAGATCTGTTTCAGTTAAAATTAAGGGCCATTATTATGTAAGGCCAATTACTAAAATTGTACCTTTGCCTATAGAACAAAAAAGTGTTAATTAAAAATTTCAAATTGTAATTTCTGTAAATTTGCAATAAAATAACATTTGCAGTAAAATTAATAATATAAATAAAATGTGTAGCAAAATATAACATTATAAACAACAACTTACAATATAATTTGTTACTAAAGATAGGTAACATAATGATGTTAAGGTATTTGCACGCTTAGTAAATAAGTTTCGGTCTTGTTAAATTATTGAAATTGTAATATAGATAAATAATTTAGATTTCTAGTTTCATGCTGTAATGTAGTCTGTGTGCATGCAATTTATAGTGCTATAATAATAATTTAGGGGTGTGTTTGTGTAAATGTTGGTGTATACACATAATAATAATAATAATAATAATAACGCACACACTCAACATAGCCCCGCACTAGGGAAACCCTGTGTCGCGGGTGCCATGGACACACACATAGACAACCACAAATTACACCCAAACTCACGAGAGAAATAAATGTAGGCCATACAAATATTTCTCCCGGCCCGGGAATCGAACCTGGAACCTCTGCGTGGCAATCCGGCATGGTAACCGTTCGGCCACAGAGGCAGTTGTTTTATTATACTTGCCTTTGCGTCGTACATATTTTTAATACTTAACTGTAAGCTTATACTGTTTGTAGCACTTCTGCTTTAAATTTTGTTAATGATGTACCTTGTCTTATTACTAGGATGTTTAACTTTTTCCCAGACTTGGCTTTATATTTAGCTACGTAATTTATAATTGTGTAAATTCTCTTTTTTCTCACATTTTCTTAGGCGGATTTATTTAGTATGGAGCTAGTAAAAATTAACTTTCCCTTCAGCAATTTTGTATGATTTCGAAAGTTATCAGCTTAGTGAATTTTCACATTCTTATGTTTGTATAAATGTAGTAAGCTACTGTGTAATCTTTTGGACTTTGGTTTATGATATTTTTCGAAAAAGTTTAATTTGGTTGTGTGAAAAAAAGTACATTTTGGGTTTCTTGCCAAAACGAGGGGGTGCACGTTGAATACTTTATATTATTTTTAATCGGTTCTTGAATACAATATATTACAATAAATACAATTTTCAACATAACTTTAAGTCATTGTATAGATTCACTGCTGTCAAAATTGTCTCTATACCTTTCGTCTCTTGCCTGTGCTAAATAAACCACGTTTAATTTGTCAAGAATTTTGTTTTAATTTAAATTACAAAAATAATAAGTAACCAGCCCTCTACACTTAACACCAAAAAAACAGTTTTTTATTCCGGAGCTTATTTTATTCCGGAGCTTATTTTTATTCTTCTAACAATTATTGATTTCATAATAATACGACCCTGTAATATGACTCAAATGTAACGTTATAACAAGTAGTATGTTTAAATACGACACTTTGTCTAAAATTATAATTGAAGTTTAAACCACGCTTACAGTCGTATTCTCAAGTTACGACCTTTGCACGGGTAACAGAGGGTCGTAGCTATAGATTTTCCTGTTTTTCTCCATAAATACGGCTTGCTGATTGATGTTAATTATTGCGAAATATACCACAGACACTTATACAACAAAATTACAAACATCCATAACTGTAATATTTGAATGAAACTATTAAACTTAGATCAAAAGTTTAAATGTCTGTTTCTCGAAATGTTGCTTTTATGGATTACGACTATTTCCTTGGGACGCGTCGATATGATATGTGTGTAGATTAAAGATTTTTTAAGTTCCGTCTCTACGCAACTGCACTTAGCAGCAGTAGAGCTCTTGTGAAAGAGTTCGTCCAGGGAAGTGCCTTACCCATTTCTGCCGCCAACCAGCAATGCAATATTAGCATTACTGCGTTCTGGTTGTGAAGGGTAAGGGTGCTGGTGAACTTGCAGGCACATGGAATTTTTCGACTTACGTTTCAGGACGACAGACGCAATGGCAGCGCCCCTCATATCTTTGCGAAACTGGACTTTTGAGGGACTGTACCCAAGCCAATAATGTTTTTAAAAAAAAACCAAATATTGTAAATTTTACACTTTTTTATGGTTGGTGACGGTAATTTGTTGTTTACATGTTTTGTGTCAAGAGAAAAGTCGACTTTTGTTTGTGGAAAATAATTAGTAATTTGTGATAACCGAAATCAACCCGGTACAGCAACGTCGGCACCAGGGATCACCCTTTCAATCAAAAAAAGAATTTTCAAAATCGGTCCACAATTGATGGAGAAATCGGTGAGTACATGCTCATAAATTTGTATGGGATCCCCTCATCAGATTCTGACTCTGTGAGGATGGGACCATCACGAGAGTGCACCATTTCAAACAAAAAAGAATTCCTAAAATCAGTCCACAACTAACGGAAAAATCGGAAAACATACATACGGACGAACGTATAACCTCCTCCTTTTTTAAATTCGGTTAAAAAATAACGTTTATTACGTGATAAGGAACGTTTTACCACCGCCTGTAGCACAATAAAAAAACAATGGTTTCCATTTCATTCTGTATATTAACATCAGAATGGCGGCTTTGAATTGAAACGAGCAATAAAATTATTACTGAAGGTCCTGAACTTTTATTGTAACCGAACAACAGTGTTTTTCAAAGTGGGCCGTGGAATTAATTTAATTATTATTCAAAATTATCTAGCGCGTTTCCACTTCAACGTAAACAATAGGAGTAATAATAAACCAGACCCTCAAAAACTATTGTATTTATAAAGGAGGCGTTTCAGTGTTATCCTGTATTGTAGTACGATAAAATAACCGATATATTTTTTTGATACTTTTCAATATTTATAGAATCATTTAAAATTTTGAATTTGTCTATTTCGCAAATTTCTGTAATTAATGGTTACATTATGTAATCATGCGTCAAAATTTATTTCAACTTGTGAAAGTCATAAAAATGTATGTGGAATTTTAAAAACCTCCTTTTAATCATATTTAATCATAAAAAAGTAAAAAAGTTATCGATCAAGTTCGTTCGTAGATTTTTTTATTGTCCTAAGTGACGGAACGAACAAATCGTGCACCTGGTGGTAAGCGATACGTCTGTCCATAACAAGAGCAGTTTCACTCAGAGTTTTAAATCACAAAGATGGCAGTGCCCCTCAGCACTGCCACTGCGCCGGACACCCTGAGACATAAGTTGACAATTCCCATATGCCTGTAATTTCACCGGGTGCTGGTTTTACATTATTACATACTGCTTAGCGACAGAAATAGGTAAGTTGGCAGTACTACCCTGGACAAATTCTTTCACATGGAGCTCTACTGCTACCATATCTATGTTACACATTATTATACTATGTTATGTTATTATACTATACTATGTAATATATTAAATAACGCACACATTCAACATAGCCCCGCATTAGGGAAATCCTGTGTCGCGGGTTCTATGGACGCACACATAGACAACCACAAATTACACCCAAACTCACGAGAGAAATAAATGTAAGCCATATAAATATTTCTCCCGGCCCGGGAATCGAACCTGGGACCTCTGCGTGGCAGTCCGGCATGGTAACCGTTCGGCCACGGAGGCAGTCATTTCAGGGAGGAGGCATTAAATGTAATCTTTAAGGCGCATTTCGCAGTCAGCGTTACCGCCGCGCAGCGACCGCGTGTGTCTTAACTGTCATGGCAAAATACGCTCTATTTGTTTAGCTTTTACGTTTTAACTCAAATGAGCGACCTGGGCACGATGGCGAGGTGGCTTGAATTTAAAAAAAAGTGGTTGTATTATTCAAATGAATTTAAATGTTGTTGCCTAGTAAACAGAATTCAGATTCGCCATTAATGTACATGAAGGCGTGGTAACTGGGTCATCGCGCAGCGGCCGCGCGAAAACTTTCGCCTCGTGTAACTGGGCGCTTAAGCGTCTCTCCTGAAACGTTGTCGGGTGCGACTTTATATATTAATAAATATTTATTTCAATATATAAAGTCGTAAAATATAATATATGTATACCGATACAAAATTTACCACTTCAAAGTTTGGAAAACAATTGAATAATATTTATTGTGAGATAGAAGGTCAAATGCCCTCTTATACAGGGTTAAATGTAAAGTACTGTAGAGGGACTGATGTTGTTGGTGGAGTTGTATGTCCTGTTGGATGGAATGTAGTAGTAGCCTCCGCAGCCTCTATACATCTTACTTAGTAAGTTTAGTAGTTCAAAAGTTGAAAGTCCAGTTTTACAGGTATTTATTCAGGTTTAACAATAATATTATGATCTTTAAAATGTAAACGGCATAAATATAACTAGTAAAAGGTTCAAAAGATAAGAAGAGATGTGTTCGCTATCGAAACGATCTGGCAGGGAGTGAAGATGGAACGAAACAAAACCAGAATGCGAGGCAAAATGGAACAATTCAAAATTTGAATTTAAATACTAGCGTGAGAATAAATAAGAAATTTAAATATAAAGGTGGGATGACGATGCAAGGAGGTCACACCGTCACAGTACTAACAACCTCGGAGAAATTCTATTTATCATAAACATCATAAACAACAACTTTTGTTCCATAACTTTTAATAATTCATCAAACTTTACTTTCACACAAATCTCTGTGCAGCACTCGGGTAGGAGTCGTCGCGGACGATGCTTCGTGCTTGTACGGCTGAACTTATTCTACCCATCGCAGATCTAAAAAGATAGTACAACAAAAACTTAAAAGTTTATTATTAGTAAATTTATTATATTTAAAAAAAAATCATGGAACAAAAGTTGTTGTTTATGAGGTTTGTAATATAGTCCTCCCAGGTTGTTAGTATTTTAAAAATAACCCTGTATAAAAACAATGTGAATATTATCCGACAAACATAATGGCGTGCTCAAGGGGAGGCTTATATGTATGACGATGATGACTATGAAAAATAAGAGAAGTATCAACATCGATTGGATCTCCGGCAACTGTTTTGGAAAATAATACCAGGAAGAATTTAATTTTATCGCTAATAATTGTTTCAAATGAAAACTCACCAGTGTATATTGAACCAACTATACCTTCGAAGTACTTTGAAATTACCTCAAAATGTTAAAGGTTCATTACATAATAATATCATCTGCAACCCAGTTCAGGACCCGTTCCACGTTTGCCTAAAAGATTTTAGATATTCTCGGGAAAATGGTACAAATGAATACAGTATGTTGTATCTTTTGTTGTGCTTACTTGTTATAGCTTGCAAAGTAGTTTCGATAGATCACCTAAAGCTCTCGTAGCCTAAGTTAGTACATTGTTTAGATTATATCTTAATATGAGGTCTACGAATTAACATGTTTGTTTAATTTATGATGGTTTTATCTGGTGGTAAGGTTTACCTGTGCAGAAACCGCCTAGGTATGTAGCTACCACAGTCCTCAGTAGCTTCGATGGCACGTCCATGCCGTAGTGTACTAATTATTTGATATAAATGAAATGAGAGTGAATAGGTATTATTTAGGTATGCATGCTCCATCGTCGACTTCATCGTCACTTTCAATCAGGTGAGATGGAAGACAAATGCGCACTTAGTTTTTAATAAAAAAAAAGTACTTTTTATAAAAAAAAGACCCGCAAAGTTCGGGGGATTACATCTATTTGCCAAGTTTTATTGAAGTCGGTTACCGAAAGGTGCGCGCCCGGATTCGTCTCCTAATTTTCAACCCTTGAAGGTGGAATATTTTCTTAAAATTTAAAAGGGACCCACACTGAGGTGCCTTCTTTCCAACAAAAAGGAATCATCAAAATAGGTTTACAAATGCCAGAGTAATCGTAACATACATACAAAAAAGTACAGCTTTAATTGAGAACCTCCTCCTTTTTGAAAGTCGGTTAAAAATAAATTTCATTTGAAAACTGGCTTGCTGTCTAAACGAGAGATAAATTAAGATATGCATGGTAGTTTTAGTACGCAATATCGATCATTAGTGCTTGAATTAATTAATGTCGTCACAGCCATTCTGAGACTCAACTGCCATTGCAATTAGATTTAATCAGAATAACAAGTATTATCATAATTGCAATATAGTCTTAGTCTACATGGAATTACAAGACCAGTGCATTCAAGAAAATTAGCTCCGTCGTCTGCTAACTATAACGCGGATAAGTGATAAAATAATTTTTTGAGATGTCATGAAGAACCATAACCCAGTTTTAGAATATTGAAATTGTTTAATGATATTTCAGATTAGTCGAACACGTTAACTAATTTGAACTGTTTTTAAAAGAGAATTTTGTGCTATATTTTTTGCTATTTCTTCATTTGTTCTTAGCCGCGTTTTAATTAGTGAATGGCAGAGCAGAATTGGGGCCGAGCTGTCGTCTTTCTGAACAGTCTTTAAAGTTTTTACTACTTCTTAGGTGGTATTTTTCGGTCGTTTGTCTTGTGGTGTTATTTATTTGATCCAGTAGGTAGAGTCATATATCACGGTTGTGACGCGGCAAAAACACTGTCGCTGTTCCTGACATTGGCCCATTTAATGTTGATTTAGAGCGATTTCTTTTTTGTAAAACAAAATGTAACCTACTATAATTTCTATCAAGATATTTATGCAAATTAAGTACTATAATGGAAGAATTCGGTAAAAGTCCTACAGGATCCTTATTCTGCTGTTTCTAATTTTCTTCAACCCACTGGTCATTTTAATTTCATCATCATCTTATTTAAGAGCCAGACTCTTGACGGTGTAACGTCCACTCCTCACGATTCTTAGCCAGTTCTTTGACCTCTTTATAGCTGTTCACTTTGAACTTCTTATTTATTAGTTCACTATACGCCATTCTTGGTCTTCCTCTTTTTCTTTTCCCTTCTATCCTCCCCTCAATTATCACTTTCACAAATTCGTCATTACGCAACAAATATCCAAACATTTTCCCCCTTCTCCTCTCTATTGCATTCAAGAGACTTCTCTGCCCTGTCTGATGTCTTTTCAATCCATTTTTTTTCCATTCGCCTCCAGCACCACACTTCAAATGACTCCAATTTCTCTCTGCTTTGTTTGTTATTGTCCATGTCTCGCACCCTTACAGGTTTTGATGATCTTATTTTCAATTGTATAGGTATTTTAGAGGTGAAAATATGTTTATTTATTTATTTATTTATTTAAACTTTATTGTATAATACACTGAAGTACAAATGGCGGACTTAATGCCATAAGGCATTCTCTACCAGTCAACCATTGGGCCAAACAGAAAAAAAACACAATATATTATTATAGAAAGCCTGTTTTGCTATTGCGATTCTAGTCTTTATGTCAGTGGTACATTTGGAATCTATATTACATTAGTACAT
Source organism: Hyposmocoma kahamanoa (assembly GCF_003589595.1). Classification (NCBI taxonomy): domain Eukaryota; kingdom Metazoa; phylum Arthropoda; class Insecta; order Lepidoptera; family Cosmopterigidae; genus Hyposmocoma; species Hyposmocoma kahamanoa. The sequence goes on along the minus strand of NW_020653754.1, from coordinate 968,430 downwards.
TGTAATTTAATTGAGACTTAATTTCGATTATATTGCAATTAAGATAAGGGTTATTTTCAGGTTAGTTTTTTTTACCCAATTTCGGTGATAATTTCAATTATTTAAAAATGTTGTAGAATATTATCATGAAGTAAATATTTAACATTCGAGTGCAGTAACCTGAAATGTTATTTAATATTTTACGATAATTTACTTAAATAATAAAACTTGCCACCAAAATTAGGTAGAGAAAATCAACTGGTATATTACTCATAATCTTTTTTCTCTTTTTTCATAATTTCTTTATTTTTCCCATCTTCTAATCGATAAAGTATCAGTGGAATCGCAGTGATGGCATTCATTCATTCAAGTACCAACGATCGATGTTGTCTTACCAAAACCACCATGAAAATTACTATGCATACATGTATTTTTAATATAATATCAAGTGACAGAACGAAGAAGTCGTGCGCCTGATAAGCCCGTAAGCTGCACGCCGGTCCATAACAGTTTCAGTCCATAACATATCAATGTTTATATCTTTTAATCAGCAATTTAGTCTTCAAATTAAATAAATATTAATATTAATATACTACGCCATCAAGTCGCCATTGAAGACCAGAATATCAAAATTACAATGGTAGTTGAGTAAGTAGCTCGATAGCTGGTCACTGACAAACCACTACTCTTTTTTTTTTGGATATTTGGCAAACACTACTTTTATCTTTTAGTTGAATACCAAACGCCTTAACGATCAATCGTGTAATACAGCGTGTTGATTTGCATTATCGCAATATCGCATATTTAAGAAATTAATAATAGAAATAATGCTAAATCGTCAAATACAAATACGTATATTCTGTTCAATATTCAATATTCATTGTATCTAGTAAAGTTTTGCAAAATTGTCCTAAGTCGTATTAACCACGGGCAGTGACCCCGCCACCCGCTTCACCGACCAATACGTAATCTTTCTCGATCGTTTATTTACCTATTTTCTTAATTACGATAATGTACTAGTATTGTTATAGTTTACTATTTATTTATATTAATTAGAAAAGTTGACTGAAAAAAGTTTTTTGTAACTTAGGTTTGGTACTTAACAACATTTAGGTTACATGAAAGTATTGCTAGAAATACCTAGCTGCACAGATTCGCACGCGAGTTTCGTTTCGACATTAGACTCCACAACTTTGAAAGCAGAAACTTCGACACTCGTATCCTCCGCGTAAACTAAACGTTTCACATCATGCCATAAGAATAGACAACACTTGTACTTGATGGATTACCATGCAGGTTCTGGTGAACCTGGTAGCGGTTTTTTTTTGCTCTACTAAGTCCGTTTACATACCAAACCACGTAGCATTTCGTGACAGACAGAATAGTACGGGAAGCAAGGTCGACTGACCTACCAATCGCGCGCTCGATACGACACTCCCCGCCGTCGCTACCCGCATCCCACCGCCAAATAGGTCTAAAATGCGTTTCTTTCTGCGCATTTAAGGTCATTGTTCAAAATATTTGCAAATCAATGACCTTTAATCATTGACTTACAATTATATGGACGTCGGGTCCGCGCTAAAAAGTGTCCGCACTTGTAAGGCGCTAAAATCGTATACAGAGCGCCAAACTCCGCTTTAGTCTTCATTTGTTCGACGGACAGCGCGATACTGCGATGACATTACAATTTAAATTTCGAATAGGTTGACTTGGGACATTTTTTTCGTGGTTTTTGTATTAGACCCGTCGTCCATTTATTTGTAAGTCAATGCCTTTAATCAAATTTGTTTACCGCGATTAAATAAAAAATAGGAATTTACGAAATTTTTCTTTCGATTTATTTTTTTAGTGATTTGGGTTCAGGTTCGGATATAGAATGACCTGTGTAAATATGACGAGAATGCAAATCAACACATTGTATAAGTAATAAAAAATATGTCCGCCTACTAAAATCTCTCAAGCCTTCAATTTAGCGTGAACACACAGAGAGCGGATGCGGGTTGGGCGCGAGTCGGGCGCGAGTCGGGCGCGGGTCGGGCGCGAGTCGGGCGCGGTTCGGATCGGGACCGCGCGTTGTATTTATATGGACGACTACACATCGAGTATAGACGAGTGACAGACTAAAAACGAAGATTCATTTCAACAGTATTGTAAACTATATTATGGAAAATAAACTCTCCCTCTGCACCTTCCGCTTTTATATTACACTCCAGTATCGGACAGAAAAGTACAACGGGGCAATTCGAATTTGACCGTATTATTCATAAAAAATTACATTATACCACGTATAAAATTATCTAAATTTACAATATTGAAAATTATTGTTATATAATAAGAGCTTTATATAAAATAGTCTTATAAAATGTGAATATATATCTAACGAGAATTATTTGAAATGAATTATAGGGAGTCAATTTAGTCCAAGGAGAAATTATATTGAAAACACACACGGGCGAGGCGATTCCTAGTTCAGTATCTTTAATATTTGATAGGTATGACTGTCAATAAATGTGGAAAAATACAGAAAATTAATTCAGAAAACTGTTTATTTTTCTGAAAAATATGATTCTTTTAAAATGGAAATTTTTCCATGACCCAACACTAGTTATGATACAATTATTAAACAATTCAGTTTTATATGGTTTTACCACGTAAACTGAACTTCATGGATCCTGGCTAGTGCCTTATAAGCTCATATCCCCCAGGACTTTTGTTTTAATTTCTTCCGATAGATATGATTCTGTTTCATTCTCTTATACACATAGGAAATGACACTATTTTTCCGGATTTAAATCGCGTATGGTTGTTTTTTCAAACAAACCAATTTTCGGGCCCTTACAGATCCCATGGTCATGGTTGACTGAGGTTGTGCAGTCATCAACTGCCTCCGTAGCCGAACGGTTACCATGCCGGACTGCCACACGGAGATCCCGGGATCGATTCCCGGGCCGGGGGAAATATTTGTATGGCCTACATTTATTTTTCTCGTGAGTTTGAGTGTATATTGTGGTTGTCTATGTGTGTATCCATGGCACCCGCGACACCAGGTTTCCCTAGTGCGGGGCTATGTTGAGTGTATGCGTTATTGTGATTATTATTAATCAGTTATGTCTAATATTAATGCAAACCACCCTATTTTTTCACTATAGGTACAAAAGTTATTAAAAAAAGTTAATTTTTTTAATAATTAATAATAGAAATTAGAATAAATTAAAACATATTAATTAGTACTGCAGTCTTATGTCTGTTTGGGATTTTTCATCACAAGAAATACAGGTTCCAAACTGGTGGTACGGAGAAACCCACTTCCCTACCAAAATTAGGATGTTTTTTAATTTCAATGGCCTCTCGCAGCATCCTGGGTAGATAACGTATCTCTTATACACAGTACGCCAGTCCAGTTATATCTCTTATTTAAGAATTTATGCAACCTCAAATGGCTTTGGTTGATTGCTCATAAGTGAAAATGTTGAATCAATCACTTTGAAGAAAATATAAAGTAAAATTGAAGATATACTCTGATTACCCTACTATACGGTGTGAAAATAAAATTCTTACTTCTTTCTCGAAATTTTACAAGGAAACCGCTGTATTCAATAGGTACTTTACGTATACCGTTTTTTTTAACATTTACATGATTTTTTTGTGTATCAATTGGACTAAATAGAACACCTATAGTGTGGGTACGATATACATTTTTCAAACGGCTTTAATTTCGTTTGTAAAAAAAATAATTTTGAAATAAAACCAGTTTCCAAAATGAACCGTATCTGTACGTAAAAAAATTTAATTCGAGTTGTAGTAGACTCCTGAGGCGGGTAGTTCTGCTACTGACGCTTTTATTCAAGTTGTTAAAATCAATTTTCTTCCTCAGGTATCGAATAGCATTCCAAGAAACTCTACTCTGCAGAAAAGTGCAGCGACGGAACTCCAGAGCTACTACATTCGACCTGACCAGTTGTCGCGACACTCCAGTGTCCTGTTATGGCAAATCTCTTCGGCAAAAGCGAGAAACCAGAATCTCCTTCATCGGCAAAGTGGATTACGTCAAAGAGGATCCTTCGCCGTTCTGCGAAGAAGAGAGCAAGATGAATGGTGACGCTGTGTTATATTTTAACTTTAATGATGTGACAACAGTGCATTTGAATGAATGTGATGTGAAATGACGCTGAACCCTGTGTATGAATATTGGGTGGATACTTCATACAGATTATCGAGTCTTTGATGAGATTTTGCAAATAAATTGTACTGCAGCCATAGCATGGCGTTATATCGCATGTGATATGTGATAAACATCTCCGTGTCCCCATTTATCTCAGTTGATAAAGCTATGTTGACATTTTTTTTGTGAATACTGAATCGGTAATATGCCGCACTAGTGTCATTCGTTCTTTTGTTTTTGATAAAGAACTATTGTTGTATATTACCTTATCCTTGTGGTTTTACCCGTCTTTGTGGTTTGATCACCACCGCGAACATTGTAATCCCTTTAAATAGCATGGTTGTAAAACGACGAAACAAAAATGGTGGATTTTTGTAGTTATAGTTTTTGCATGAATGAAAACTATACAACTGAGACTTAATAACATATTAAAAAAACCGCTATAGGGGGTTGTAGATCTCGATTCTCATGATTCCAGATATGTTAATTACAGATTTTGCTAAAATGTCGATTAAGTTATGATAAGGAGAACCGTATAGCAGTTGCAGTGCCACTCAGAGTTTAATCACAAAGAAATAAATCAAAAAAATAAATATGCGATAAAAATTTAATGATTTCATTTGGCTGTGGAAAAATGAACACTTGCCTTTATCCCACAAACTTCCCACGAAGTTCTGGGCGAAAAGATTTAAAATTTGTGTCACTAGAATAGACAAGTTTCCGCAATTTGCTGAAGATTGTAATATTCCATTTAATGGCCCAATTATTCCCATGGGGTTGCATAGAGCTGTAATATCGTTCAATGGGCTCTAAAATTTAGGTGTGAAATGAAATGTCTATTGTAGTGTCTACACACAAAAATTCTTTTTACAAGTAAATCCTTGCAATAAATAAGTAATAATACTAACAATAGTAAGCGGGTGCCTAAACGAGGATGTAGTTGCCGTATATTTTGTCTTTATGAAGCTTTTGTATATATAGGGTGTAATCGTTAAGTGTACCCAGGCGATTATTCCGTAAATATAAAAGATATCAATAACGTTTAAACTGACATATCGAAAGTACATTACCTAATTAGTAAAACGACATCAATAACTTAAAAACTAAAAAAATAAAACTAGAAATATCCAAAATTTTAATGGTAAATACTTCAACATATTTAATATGACATTCATAGTGAGACTTTACTTTGAAACTGCTTTGGATACAAAATTTTGTACTTAGTTAAAAATAAACATCACTTAGTTTTTATTAAATTCAAAGAAGTTTTATTACTTTATTTAAAGCAGTTTGGTTACCTGTAAACTTACTGTTACCTCTTAAAATAGGTCAACTAAAGCCTTTCTATGAATGCCATACTTTTAGTAGCAGTAGAGCTCCTTGTGAAAGAGTTCGTCCAGAGAAGTACTGCCACCTTACCTATTTCTGCCGCCCAGCAGTAATGTGAGCATTACTTCGTTCCGGTTTGGAAAGATAAGGGTGCTGGTCAAATGACAGGCACAAGGGGCTTGTCAACTTATGTCTCAGGTGACGTGACGGGCGCAATGGCAGTGCTCCTAAGATCTTCGCGATTTAAAGCTCTGAGTGGCACTGTAACTGCCTTGGATAGGCGTGTCGCTTACAACCAGACGCACGACTTGTTCGTCCCGTCTTCGTTCGTTCGTTTCGATATCAGTTTACAGGTTTTTGATATCCAATAAACGCTTGAGTACACTTAATTATTACACCCTGTATAGGGGTGCCTTTGTCATTTCTAATTCGAAGCCGTTGCGATATGATAGGCTTTCTCCTGAACGTTCTTTTAGGTTGTACGATACCAGATCTAACACACTTTCTCTTTAGTCTGAAGCACGCATTTTCGGTTTGATCATTTTTCGCTTTCATCACTTATTTCTTAATCCACATATTCTTCCCCTTGATTTCTTTTATAAGAAAACGGAAGGAATTTCACGAAAGAAATCTCCTTTACACAGAAAGTATATAAATAGCCTCATTACTATGGAACCTTTCAGATAATGAATTATGTGAAAGACATCCATAGAGCAGTAGTAGTCTTAAGTGGGACATAGGAAAATAAATTGCAGATTCGTAAGATCATTAGCACATATATTGCATTATATTCAATACGGACTGTGTAAACTACACTTTGTATATTGTATTCATTTGTGTGTTTTATGTACGTGCGTGTGTAATATAAGCACACAAGCACATTCAATACTCAACAATCTCATTTTTACAATGTTTACTACACAAAATAATCAGTCAATGTGAAAAATAAAGTAATAAGTAAAAGTAAAACTCGTGTTTTACAAAGAACCTACTTATTTTTAATTTTTTTTATCGTAAAAGCTTTAGTGGCCTACTCTCGCTTTTCACTGAAAACAATGCGTTGCAAGTTTTTTTTAACAAACGATTTTGTAAGCTTCAAACTAAAAAGCTTTTAGAAAAGTACTTTTATAAGCTCGCTTATTTAAAATAGTATATTTTAACATTTAATTTATAAGCATTTTTACATCTACATTCAGGTGAGCGTAACTATTGGTATAAGGGGTTCAAGAACATAATTGCATTTATACTGTTCTTTCATTCGATGACAATGATTTATTGTTGTGGCGATTGATGAAGAGAATTAAGAGGGTTTGGAGAGTGTGGAAAGGTTCAGTTACGTTAATGACTTCCTAAAAAGGGTAAGATTAAACGTTTTATTTTTAATTAGAATTAGCCATACACCATCAACGAATTCTAGTCACCAGCAAAAAATAAAAAATAATTATAAGTGTAAGTCGATTTAAAAAATGTATTTATCATTATTGGAACATTATTTGCGCTTTTCAACTTACTTCATGAAAAAGACGGGGGTTCTCAATTTGAATGTATTTTTTGTGTGTATGGTACGCGATTACTGCTATTTGTGAACCGATTTGTATGATAATTTTTTTGTTGGAAAGGGAGTACCTAATTAGTGATTCCATTTAAATTTGAAGAAAATATTCCACCACTAAGGGTTGCAAATTCAGATATGTATCTGGTTTATTCGATTTTAGTCAGCTTCTGTTCACAACGGGGGAGCGACTTGCTCGAGAGCGACATAAAGGGTGAGATACTCTATGCGAGAATAGTTATATCTCGCGCTTTATATCGCTCTTGCGCTTGTCGCGCCCTGTCGTGCTAGCCCTACTAGATAATGGAAGTGGCAGACAGATGGTCTCAATTTGTCTATTTGGACAAGAACTGCAATATTCAGTTACAATTGAGGAGAGCAGGGTAACGAACACAGCGAAAATGGATAAACAAACTTGTCAGGTCGAAAGTTATAATTATTTTATTAAATTCCTAAAAATATATAAAGTAAATGTACTAATCTTGGACATTGTTCCAATGTATGACACTTTTTAATTTTTTTTTAATTAGAAATCAAATATTGATATAACTCCAAAACCATATTAAATGTACTGGTAAGAGTGGTTGCACACGGCGACGTTTAACATCGATGCAATCGCCTATAAATTCCAAGTGTAGCCATGCAATCGTGCGTTTGTATCAATGCAGTCGCGCGCTTGTATCGCGTTTGTATCGCGTCTGCATCGCTACTTAAAATCGCGCGCGTGTGTAAAGGTAGACGATTAGCGACTGCATCGCGTTTACATCGCTGCTAAAAATTCACCGCGTGTAACCTCTCTAAAGGCATATATATAAACTCCGTTTACGAGCTTTCTTCGATTCACTCAATAGTTTTTGCGAACAGGTAAACCGAGTTGAAAGCGCATTGATGTTCTTACAAAAATCGTTCAGACTGAGTAGTTTGTGTGCATTTATTAGTCGCAATTTTGTTAATTAAATTTATTGTTATAAAGTAATCAATGCAGTTAAATAAATATGAAATCATAACATAATATCCTGTCAAATACTAGTATTCCGATCTCACTTTGCCATAGTCAACTATTGGGACATTAGAGATTATGTTTGACATACACACTGGTAGCTGTAAAGGTTGCGGAAAACTAGAATGTTTTAATAATGCTATGATTATTTAAAATTTTATAGTTCGTGGAAGGTAAATGATAAACCGTTTAATATGTTTCATACGTCATGTTACATATGTCAGTGACTGATAATTAAGTACTTTTTGGCAAAAGACGTGGTTTTCTGTCTAAAAGTGTCAAACCCTGGGACATTTACAATAATTTTATCATCTTAACTCTGAGTCTTGGAGATTATTTCTCGTTTTATAGATTTCATTTACAACAATTGTGATTTTTTTTGTGATTAAGATTTTCAACTATTGTGATTTCTTAGATATATTGTAAAATATTAATAATTACATAATTGTATTATACAATGAGATATGTAACATTTTATTAGCGACCTGAATTTATTGCCAATGAGTGTATTTTTTGGAAAATTGTAATGTGAATTATTGACGTTTATTAGATGTATTTTCTAGCCAGTATTCTTAAGTGTAGTTTATCTAACTATATGTATATCATTATATAAAGTTGTATTATGTAATGTAATAATGGTATATGGTAATTGGGTACATACCTGTCTAAATATTACTGTTCGCTTTACTGTAAATCTAAATTTACAGTAAAGCGAAGTCACTTAATTTTAAAATATAATATATGAAAGAGTTCGTCCAGGGAAGTACTGCGACCTTACCTATGTTTGCCACCAAGCAGCAATGTGAGCATTACTGTGCTCCGGTTTTGACGGGTAAGGATGCTGGTGGATTTACATGGGACTTGTACACTTATATCTCGGTGATCTCTCTGGCGATCACTCAGATCTTTGCGAGCTTTAAGCTCTGGGTGGCACAGGAACTGCTATAAACAGGCGTGTCGCTTATCACCAGACGATAACACACTGATACTATCATGTACTATCCCCCCTTTTACCAACTTATTTAAATTAATTAAGTAAGTAGATCCAGAGAAGGAAGACAGTATTCATTTGTTAGTCAAGATTTTTTATTTACTGATTTGTATAGTAATCATAATCATACACTTAACATATAATATTGACACAATATAAAGAGGACTGGAGTAGTTACAAGTTTAAACCATTTATTTACCACACACAGTAATACGAACAGAACATAATAATATAACAATATTGTTGGAACAACAACAGCGCGTGGAAGGAACAGGCTCAGTTGTATGCCACGCGGTACTGATTTTCAGCCCGGCCTTGTTGACACATCGTTTTTCAACAACATCCAATTTAACCACACCACCGTCACGATAAATATCGATTATTAATAATTATATCTGTTGAAATTATTAATAACATTTAATAAATTAATTAAAAACAATGATGATATGATTATGACATGATTACAACGTGCGACTAATTTACATGTAATGAACAATAATAATAATACTAATAATAAAAATTCAAACCAGATAATATTCTCAATTTCACTTACGCTCGCTCACTGTCCGCTCTATCTCTAAACTAATATGAAGAAAAAAAAACAGTTTATTTTACTTTTTTTTTTACGCTAGAAGGAGTTACATTACTTTTTGTCGCTCTAATAATTATCTCTCCGTGCGCATCTTAGATAAGAGTTGGGAACTGCTATGACGGAGAGGTGGTGGTAAGTCATTCCAAATTTTCGTCGGTGAATACTTCAGACCACCCCAAGTGTTGCCTCAATAGCATGCACCGGTCATACAAAAATAGTTCTTTATACAATACAGTTATTCACACGTTACATAACTTATAGTATTCATTCATCATTAGGGGCACTGTTACTACACCCGTTACAAAGTTGACAAGTCCCATGTGCCTGTAGTTTCACCACCACCCTTACCTTTGAACACCGGAACGCAGTAATGCTCACATTACTGTTTGGTGGCAGAAATAAATAAAGTGGCAGTATGTGTCAGGGTAGAGTAAGGTGGCGTTCCGTGGCCTCTGCCTACCCCTCCTGTGGGACAAGGACTTGAGCTTATGTATGTACGTTTCAGGACGCACTTTTTCACATAGAGCTCTACTGCTACTAAGAAGGTGTGTTGTTGTTTGTGCGTATGTTGTTCCGTATGTTGTTGTTGTTTGTGCGTATGTTGTTCCTATGCGAATAAGGTCCTAACTGAAAATTAGTGCTGGGAACGCATTGCGTTTCCCAGCAAATACTGAATTAATGATCTTTTTGTTACCACATAAAGTTCCTTTATACTTATGTCTACTAAACTTAAGTATGTCTAAATGGTCTAAGCCAGACCTCAAATTGATAATACACTCTTAGGTCCGGCGCCCTCTAACAGGAACGGCAAGGGATTTTTAGGTGACGAATAGTAATATACCTTAAGATTATGACATTATAGTTGCAATTTCAATTATCGTATCTGCAAAATACAGCTGTAATAATGTGATAAATAAAATCTAGAGAAGAAGCGAGTTTGGCTTGCCAAAGTTTGCACCTCGCGTCTGTTGCTACCGTCTATAGCGGTAGTTGTCGGAGGAAGCTCTAATTACGACTTGATAGTTGTGCTGGTAAGAGCTTGACCAAATAAAAGGTGTCGACTATCAACTTCCTGCTGTAGTTTTTCTACTCTACATGCTATCTAGCGATTCTCTTTTCACTCTTTTCAATCTTTCTTATTATTAAGATTTATATTGTTATCGTTTTTTGTTGTTTTTGTGTGTTTGGCATTAAACCTTGATTTAGATGTAAGATTATCCTTTTTAAAGATAGTACAAGTTGTTTTATTTCTGTCTATGAATCTAGTTCAACACATCCATATACAATAATCTTATTATTGCCTATGTACATATAATACTGGGTCCTAAGTAGCTATGGTAAGCGTAAAATGTTTCATTGTGCATGACTCTTAATTTTTATCCCATGTTTGGAGAAACTTCAAATCCTAAAGATAGGTTTTTTACATCTTTGTATAATTGTATTGCACGACCTCGATTTTTGTGTAACTCATGTTAAATGTTTTTTTTTTCATAAATAAATAAATTTTATTGTTATTGTACTGAATGTAGAATGTACTCGATGTAACAGCTGCTAAGGAATCGGCAAAACAAATAATTAAATGAATGTTTCATATTCGTGCTGGTTTTGTTTTATCCTACGTTAATTATAATATTAACAAGAAAGAGTAAAAGGGAAACATTTATATAGTCTTATTTCCCATTTCTGAACATCATTTCAGTCGAAAGAAATCTTCTGTTGGACATAGGTTAGTCTTCCCCAAAAATCGCCACGATGACCGGTCTGGCGCTGCTTGCACCCAACAGATTGCCGCAACCTTCACTAGGTCTTCAGTCCACCTGCCCATGCCGCGTCTCCTTGTGGTCTCATTAATTTGTCAGGTTGTGCATGCTAAATAATCTAACACGGGTATTTTATGGCGACCAATATACAACCTCAAATGGCTTTGGTTGGTATTTTTCCAAAGTGTTAAATCAAACACTGAAAAAAATATATAGCAAAAATGAGGATATATACTGATTAGTATACGGTGTGAAAACACGATCCCTAAAAATTTTTACGATAGAAAAAAAACACAAACTTACCTCGAAATTTATCAAGATATCCGCCGTATTCAACTTTACATATACCAATTTTTTTTTATATGAACAAAACTAAATAGAACTGGTATAGTATATAATATGCATTTTTCAAATGGTTTTAATTTCGATTGTAAAGAAATAAATTCTGAAATAAAGCCACTGTCCCTGCTGTTCGACCCAAGCAAAATGAACCGTATTGGACCGGAAAATGTTTGAATTCGAGCCAAGGTAGCGTCGATTCTTAATTTGTATTAATAATATAACAAACTTTGGAGTACCTACTTTCGATGGCCAAGCAGTTCTGTCATCATGGTTGACGGTATAACTTTTTAGACTCCAATCTTCGTCAAGTCGTTCGAGGTTTTCGGTGTATAATGTCGTGTCTTGGTCCGTTGAATGTTCAATATGTATCGGAATTTAGTATTTGAATTCAGGATACGTACAAAGAACTCGGTCCGATGGAGCTTTATCCGTTGTTTACGAAAAAACATCGGAAGATCAGATAAGTACACAACCCGTACGCCAAATTACTTCCAATATGGCCCAGTAGGCGCTATACGCACATCGAATTTCAATCACCGCTACATTCTTTGTTCAACTACTTAAGGTTCGGGGTAAATGGAAACATCGCCTTTAAGAACAACCTTAAAACCAGTCACTGCCATCTGTCGGCGTAGCGTGGTAGGTACTAACGCCATAGTATAATAAGACTTTGTTTTCTTCCTTATTATTGGCTATAATCATAGTCTAATAAGATTTTAAGGGAATTTCAAAACTCCGTTTTAAATTTAAGAACGACACAATTAATCTGTATTGTTGACGTGACACTGGCGCTGAAAATCAATGTAAACTTGTAGAATAAACCTTAAATTCAATTACATATCGCTTGCGATAACTTAAGTTCAAAGTCTAAAGTCCGGCTTGATGTGATCTTCACTGTACGTATCGCATGTTAAAACCAATATCGTCACTAAACGAAAATCTCACAGGGTATGCTGAAAAGTAATCTCTTGATTGTTTCTTATTAAAAAATAATACTGGCCATTGTAGTGACATATCCGCCATTTTTTTTTCCAAAAAAGCGACACTGTTGTTAGACTAATGACCCTTGAAAACAAATTAAATTAAGGTATTTCCCTTGCAGGGATGTTGAAAGAAAGGCGCTGTGATCGTCTTTAATTTCATACTTAGGTAGATTACTTTTCTGCCGCTTTAGCTTGGCTTTAAATCACATTTTAAAGAGCTTCGCACTACAGTCTCTTTATCGATAAAATTAACAAATTCATTTAAACGATTTTAAAGCTCTGAGCTAATTACTCCAAACTGTGAAATCTTGAAAACAAGAGGTATATAATATTGACACCGTGGCCGAGTGGAGTCGAATTAATCGATTGCCACTAAACGAAAACAGGTGTCAGATGATCGCCTTTGCTCATTGGCTTACAAATAAATGGACGACGGGTCTAATACAAAAACCACGAAAAAAATGTCCCAAGTCAACCTATTCGAAATTTAAATTGTAATGTCATCGCAATATCGCGCTGTCAGTAGAACAAATGAAGACTAAAGCGGAGTGTCGCGCTCTGTATACGATTTTAGCGCCTTACAAGTGCGGACACTTTTTAGCGCGGACCCGACGTCCATATAATTGTAAGTCAATGCCTTTGCTCGTCACTTTACGCTCCTTTGGAGCTTAGAGTTAACAATATTCGTGACCTTGGACTAGTGTTGGATGTCAGACTGGATTTTCATACTAATGTGAAGCAAAACCCTAGGTTTTATTATGAGAACTGCTTCACAATTCCAGAACAATAGAGTGGCAGAAGTTTTGTATAATGCGTACGTCCGCAGTTAACTTGAGTACTGCGCTACCATTTGGAATCCTCACGAAAACGAATAAAACTTCATAGTGGAAAGACTACAACAGAAATTCGCTCGATGGTTGTACAAAAGAACTTATGGGTTTTATCCGTTTCTCTATCTCTAAATCTAAATCAACCATAGCTGTTACAAACAAGGAGGGGCTTGTTTGTAGCAGCTATGGTTGATTTAGAAACGCTTGAATTTAGGCGAAAATGGACACTCGTTAGTACATTACCTATCAATCGTACACGATAAAATGGACAGTCCTGACATTCTGGAGAAATTCAGTATTCAGGTCAGTACTCGTATCAGCTGGGACGAGACTGGGATAGAGGCCTCGCGCCGTCGACCGCGCTTGCTGTGACGCCGATTGGCCGTGCCCACAGTTCGTGCGTCACACGCGCCCGCCGTGTGGGCGCGTCACGCTCATCGGCGATACGCTCGTTGACCGCTATGACATTGACCTATTTGCTGATTCCTTTGAACAACTTCTTAAGAAGGCGAACATGTTTTTAAATGACTACTTTTTACGTATAGGCAATTAGTTACTAAGTAGGTACGTTAAAAGTTTTAATATTTTTTAAATTGTATTAATAATTTTAATTTGTTTTAATTCTATATCAATTTTATATCATTGTGTCTTAATGATAATTTAAGCTTGTAGGTGTTTTGTATAAGCTCTGTGAGCCTACTCGCACTATTGAAAATAAATAAATAAATGTAATGTAAAAGTGTGGTCCGATTTAGATTACGGGGTGTGTTTATGCTCTTCGGCGGTATAGCGGTTAGTACTATGGGCGCTTGATGAGGAGAATCTGGGTTCGATTCCCGATTCGGGCTAATTTAGGTAACAGTCATTTTTAAGTTGGTTCTGGTCTGGGTATTCTGGGTTATTGTCTTCAGAGTTATCGTTATTCTGGTTATAGTGCTGAGAATTCCCTAGTAATTGGTGTAGGTAATTAATTGTCGCATTATTATTTTAAAGCTACAAGTTATGACTCACTGGTAGAAATAGAAAGCATGCTTCCCGACTGGCGGAAAAAAAATACCGCTGTACGCGGATAGGTCCCAAAGTAAAGGGAAAAATATGAGATAACCTGAATATGGAAAATATAGAAGAGTGATCAACGGTCTAAAAAACTATAATGTATAGAGGGAATATTGGTCCAATTTACGTAAGTACACTCTGGGCAATTTTCGCTGGAAGTAAAAATGTTGGAAATTCAAATAAACAATCTTGTTTATTTGGCCATCTGGCCGCCATGCAAATTTCAAAGTCTTATAACACGGAAACTATAGAGATAGGTAGGAGATGCTACTAGCAGAAATCTACTGCTTGTGTCAAAAAGTAGTGTTTTTTTTTTCTCTAGGATCGACTTTATCGTGATCATGACGCCGTGACGTACACTGAGAAACGGAAAATGTCAATTCCAACGATTCTATACGATGCTTGTCAAAAAGTTACTATACCAGAAAAGTATCGAATGAAAAGTAAAGGTAAAGTAGACGATACCAAAAAGTATCGATATTTTTCCGTGTCCCCACTCGCGTTGCACGCACGGGTCGTCTCGCGAGCCATTCGTTAAATACAACTAAAGCGTTCGCTTGATGTTTAAAAAATTACATCAAATAGTAGACGTGTTTATTGTTGTGTTATGATGGTTTGAACAAGAGTGACTCAAATTCAGAATTGTTCAGCATTTCATTCCTATTTCATAAACATACCCATAATCGAGATACCAATCCGCCATGCTAATATAAAAGTAAGAATATGTAAGTACTGCATTTAACAAAGATTATTTCAATATAGCTAGAGAATACTGTAATTAACACATTAGTTTTTTAAATTATGTTTACTACCTACAGGTACAACTAGCATAATAATGTGACAACCCTAGACTCTGAACGAAGTGTAGGCATTGACGTGCCGAACATTAGTATTATTATTTTAAGTAGCAGTAGAGCTCCTTGTGAAAGTGTGCGTCCAGGAAGTACTGCCACCTATTTTTGTTGCGAACATTTTCTTTATAATATCAAGAGACGGGACGAACAACACGCGCGCCTGATGGTAAGCTACACGCCTGTCCATAACAGTTGCAGTGCCACTCGAGCTTCGTAAATCGCAAAGACCTGAGGGGCCAGTGCGCCCGTCACCCTGAGACAAAAGTTGAGAAGTCCCATATGCCTGTAATTTCACCAGCACCCTTACCTAATACAAATTCGTTTCATGGCAAGCACGCTCTTGAATTCGTCATTCAAAAGTGCTTTATTGAAAAAATTGTATGTTAATCAAGTTATCGCGTTAAAGAATACAAAGAATTATATAAATATCTGAAACATTTCTTTGTCAAATCCCATAAAGTTGTGAAAAATTGTTCGTTATTAAGTTTTGAGGACTCAAAGGCGCTACTAATTAAAACATGAAAGCCGCGGTACAATGTGCCAATCAGAGCTAGATAAAAGAATTTAAAAATTCATTTTAGTTTTTTTTTATTTTTTTTATCACAAAAAAAAAGCCGTGGTGGTCTAACGGTTTCACCTACTAGGCAGAGGCCGTGGGTTTGAATCTTTTGAAATTTTTGAGCGAAATTTAATTTGAAATTTTCCATGAGCTTTTCAGTAAAAGAAAACATGGACGACGATGAAGGCACAACCCTCAGAAAACGTGCAAAGTCCCCAACCCATATCAGGCCAACGTGGCGACCGATTAACTAATTTCTAATTATAATGTAATATAGTCGAATTCTTAAGTTTTCGCGATTGTTACATATAGGTAATGAAACTATTTTTCCGGATTTAAATCGCGTATATAATATAAAAATTAATTGTAATAAAGATATCTCTAACAATGGGGAGCTGTTGCATTCAGAGGTGTGGGAAAAACGCAATACATCTAATTACAAAACAAACGGAATCACATTTCATCGGTAGTTAAATGTTAAATAATATGTAATTTTGCAATTTTCGTCCATTATAGCAAAGGTCAAGTTGTTTCGAATTCGGGCTGGCCAATCGGAGCGCAGTTGTCACCGTAATGATTTGGCAGAATAGTTTTCATACAAATTAAATGACATTTCGTCTCTATTCCTGGTTATATACTCGATGATATTATCCGTAACTTCTTCTCTGTATAGGCTCTTAGCACCTACTTAAGAATAGATTAATCTGAATTGGGAGACCGGAGGCCTAAAATTTAGGCACCACTACCATCGCTTGTTAATTTTCATTCAAAAAGTAAAATTATCTTGTTATAACGCATATTCTGTTTATACGTGAAATATGTGATGATACAGCAGTCGCAAATATGGCGAATATGCCTAAGTCCATTAACCTGAGAATTTTATTGATGTCTTATAACGGTTATTATCGCGTCCCAATGGGAATTCTGTCCCGACCGTCATTGCAGTCGATTTCTATTTATTAGGTAGACTCGACTTTAGTGATAATGCTTATTAGCTAGCTGTCCCATATCCTTTACTAAATTTTTATTATAGTGCCCTTTCCACCCAACCTTTTCTTTGTACGACAAGGGCAACAGCAAGTTTGCATTTGCACCAGAGCTGTTGGCTCGCTCATCTCCCGTTATCCTTTTTTTTACAATACCAAGTGACGGGACGAACAAGTCATGCGGCTGGTGGTAAGCGACACGCGTATATATAACAGTTGGCAGTGCCACTTAGAGCTTTAAACCGGTCACACTAAGACATAAGTTGACGAGTCCCATGTGCCTGCAATTTCACCTTGCTTGACGGAAGACATAGGTATACGGTGGCAGTACTTCCCTGGACGTACTCTTTCATAAGAAGCTCCACTAGTACCATAACTTTTAAATTTTGTACATAAATTGTACATGACACATAGTGGGTAAAGAGAATTAAAAATTTAGTATAGAGAATATTAAAATTTAATATTTATTGAAAACCTAAAAGCTTTATTGTCATTTTGGTAACCAGACCCAATAATTGATGCGAATAAAAAATTAATAAAGATTAAGTAATAGGGGTTAAAGTATGAAATTGCCGATTTGTACTGAAAA
>NW_020653754.1:906931-930866 GCF_003589595.1 Hyposmocoma kahamanoa | reverse complement strand
GAGTAATTTCACAAAAAATAATTGATCAATAAAAATTTAAAATCACTGTGTATATTCTCATTTATAAGTGAATAATTAAGTACGTAGTACGTATAAATAAAAATAATGACATTATTCGCACTAAGACCCATTTTTTTTTTACAAATTGTGTTTTCTCAATTCCACCTTGTTTAAGTTACGACAATATTTGCGTTAATTTCGAAACAGTTTCTATAATGAAAATATTTACGTTACCTTCAAAGGAAAACTTATCTAAAATTTATCTCTCAAAGGAGCAATTTCAATTTAGAATTTGAACTCACATGGACCTTTCAAAATACTGGATTAAGATGTAAATGAGCGGAATGGATATCCACCTATGAATGTATCAAAGCGATGAAATGAGGCAGCCACCGTACTCAAAAATTGCTATCTGGGAGTGTTTTATGTCACAACTTGTTATCATACTCCTCTTTACTGTCACAATGACGTGATAAAATATAAAGTTGGCGTGAAAACCATTAAGGAAATTGTTAGCATGGAATTGTGCAAGCTATTTAAAATTAAATAAAAAATTAACTGCCTCCGTGGCCGAACGGTTACCATTCCGGACTGCCACGCAGAGGTCCCAGGTTCGATTTCCGGGTCGGGAGAAGTATTTGTATGGCCTACGTTTAAGTCTCTCATAAGTTTGGGTGTAATTTTTAGTTGTATATGTGTGTGTCCATATTAGACGTATGCATACGTTTTTATTATTATTGTTATTATTATTGAATGAAAAACATAATGAAGTCATACGTTTTGTTTAGTTACAAACATGTTTAACCAAATATGAATTAAAGGCTACCGCTTTTTCTTAGTAACTTCATCAACAGTGCCACTGCAAACTCATATGAGCCAGTGATGGGAATCGGTAAAATCGAGAAACCGTTGTTAAACTTAGCTAAGTTTATGTTATATTAGAGTGTTTTGTTTTTGGTGCTTTTCAAATGTTAAATAAAATATTAATAGTAACAATGGAGTTCCATGTGAAAGAGGTCGTCCTGGAAAGTGCTACCACCTACCTATTTCTACCGCCAAGTAGGAGCATGAGGAAACGGCCGAAAATTTCAACATCAAAATCATTTCAACAATCTTACTTTAAATGTTAATTTTAAATATTGTTAATATAATACAAGTGGCAGATTTTTTACTTTCTTTTGAGTGTAAAGTGAAAATAAGATTTTTTTTTTTAAATTACTTAATATTTCTATACTGATCATAATCCTTATTGCAAGTTTAGTCTGAAAATTCAAGTTGATCACTTTTTCTTTTCTTAATCAATTTGTTTTGTTTTGAACGAAGTTACAATAAGACAAACAGTATCAATTTGCTATGTTTTGTATTATCAATAAGCCACAAATGTTGTTTAGACAATCATAGATACATCTTAGATTTTCTGCATATCTTATCTAACAATAGTTTTCTACTTTTTAACACTGTTTGTTGCCTTGTCCATAGTTGATTCTTCCGTTTCGGATTTATAACCAAATAGAGAAGGAGTAGCTGTTCAAGAAACTTCTCAAGAAGAAAGTATTTCAGCTGTCTTTCTAGCACTTGTTGTCTCCCTTATTATTTTATTTTGTATTCTTATCAACCATTTTCACTTCACACCGTTTTGCAGTGTGTATCTAAAAAGTAAATTGGATACTTCTTAATGCAACCAACAAGATGTTTGTTAAAAGAATGCTTCATAGCACAATTATAATGATATAACTAAATAACCTTTACAAGTACTGTGCAAGTCGGAGATGTACTGGGGACTACACAAGCTCTTCACGTTTTCATTTTTGCTGTTATTCTGGTACTAGGTTTTATTGATGGAATTAGCTGTTTTTGTAATTACACTGGCTTTTGATTCACTTGGATGCTGAAAACATATTATAAGCTTTAAATAGTACACAATATGTAAATTTACAAATTATACAAATCAAACTGTTGAATTCATACTTCATTTAATATACTGATATCTCGCTGCTCGGCTGTACGTTTGAGTTTTGGCTCATATTTCATATTTTCACTTTTAAACAGTTCACCAAATCGGTCGGTCGAGAATAAAAAAAATTAAAAATCCATTTAGATATTTTGCCAGGAATGTTATAGCTATGTAGAATTTTGATCAATTTGAATAAATCGACATTATCAAATGCATCACTAACATCTAAAAATACATTAATCAAATAACTGTGATTATGGAAAGCATTTTGTATGTCACCATCAAATTGCAACAAACTATCTAAAGTTCCACGACCTTTACCGAATCCAAATTGTTAAGGAGGTATAATACACTTTGATTCTACATATAATTCTAATCTATTTTTTAACATGTTTTCGAATATTTTTCCCATGCATGAAGATAATGATATTGGTCGATAGGAGTCGGCTAAACTTGGATCTTTATCCGATTTTAAAATAAGAATGACAGCAATATTTTTCCACGTATCAGGTATCTCATTACATTGCCATAGATTATTTAAAAACTTCAGTAATACTAATTTAGCTGAGCGATGAAAACGTTTGATTAAAATATATGGAATGTCATCTATAACAGGTGTGGTGTCATTTTTATTATTTAGGGATAAATGAAATTCTTCTTCAGAGAAAGGCAAATTTAAATTAACGTTTAAGTCATTACTTTCAAATAAATCATTAAGTTGTTCGATGTAATTTTATCTAAAAAATTGTTTATAAGATTTCATTAACGATTTTTTAATCACATCAAAATTTTGGATTTTGACTTTTTTCTATTAAAAACTTTAACTACTTTCCAAACTGTACTAATAGAGGTAGTTCTATTGAAACTGGTGCAAAAATGTTTCCAAAATAAAATTTACTGTTCTCTAATAGGTCGTTTTTTGAGTGCATCGATTTTTTTGTAAATCACATAATTTTCCATTGTTGGATATCTCTATAATTATAAAGTGCTAATTTGCTCTGGTTTACTGCATTAGCGCAGACATCGTTCCACCAAGGAACAGGGCTTAGAATTTTTGGCCCACTATTAATTATTTTATGTACTGGAATAAATTATTTTCGTAAATCAATTACGATTTTACAAAAAAATTCATATGCTTCAGAGAATTTTCTTCGATTAACAACTCTTCAAAAAGACAACGAGATTTATTAGTGTATTCTACCCAATAAGCTTTTTTTTTATAAAAATTTTTGAAAACATTGTGTATATTCATATCGATCGGCTGTAATGGTTAAATCAACTATAGTAGGGAAGTGCAGGCTACCCAAAGTATCATCGGAATACATTGTATAATACTATTCCGCTGAAGCGGCTAAAGTGGAAGAACTAAATGCAATATCAATAGCTGAAACTGATTCATTAGGACAATTGACTGTGGTTGATGCACCAGCGTTTAATATACACATATATAAATCATCTAACAGGTCAATAATTATTGTTACTCTAGGATTAATATTACGTGAACCAAAAGCCGTGTGTCGTGCGTTAAAATCTCCCATAACTAAAATAGGAGCTGGCAGTGAACATAAAATGCTTCTTAAAACAGAAATTGGAAAACGACTCTTACGTGGTGGACAATACACACCTAAAATTGTAAATGAGCTATCTGTTGTTTGTACTTTTATGGCTACGGTTTGAATTCTATCAGTGGTTACAGTAGGAATTTCGGAACATTTAATAACGTTCCTACATAATATGGCAACACCACCTTGCCTGGTATCATTTCTGTTGTCTTTACGAATTAATTTGTAACCTTTAAAGTACACAAAATCTGTTTCTGTTTCAAAATCTGGGTTTTAGCCAAGTTTCATTTAAAATACAAATATCTACATTGAATTTGTGTAAAAATTTATTAAAAAGGGCTGTTTTAGGTCTTAAACTCTGAATATTGTGTTGTACAATCTTTAAGCAGCCATGATTATCACTTAAAGTTTTAATGAAAGCCTATTTAATTGTAGATGAATTAATCGGTAACTGTTTAAACATAACAAAGTGTTAATATTAGCTTTAAGTATTTTTTCGTTATTTATAATAATTACTCAATAAATATTTGTTTGTTTGTTTTTTGTGGTTGAGATTGAGAAGAACTCACTACTTTAGCAAATTTCTGGTTTAAGGCTGGGAAATAAGCACCCAACGTGTGTTTATTTGTAATTATAGCTTTATTTTCATTTATTTTTTGCTGTTTTACTGGACATATTTTAGCCACAGCAATATACTCTCCTTTACAATTGATACACAAATACTAACTTTGTTATAATTATTAATGCAAAGATCGTAAACTCAGAAAAAATTCTTCGATCCGGCCGGATTCGAACCGAACGTCTTACATTCCTACATGAGAAGAAAAATACGTAATTACGGATGAATACAACTGAACCTTCCAATATATTTTATTGGTAAAGTTAGCTTCATGAGTTTAGTATAGGTCGTGTATAAATCATTATTAGTAAGGTACCAACCTTACCTTACGTACAGTTTTTTAACTCATAATATATAAACAAACATGCACGAATAACACGAAGAGTGCGTTCGTCGCGTTAGTACTAATAATTTCTTTTAGTGCTTTTTACAATACCAGAGGAAAGATAAATTCATGATTGGAGAGCTAGAAAGATTTATGCGACCATTTTTGAAAATGACTTTTGTGAGGTATACATTATTCGGCGTATTTTTTTCTCCATAACAATGTTAACATAATAATATATATTATAATTATTAATGCAAAGATCGAACACTCAGAAAAATTCCTTCGATCCGGCCGGATTCGAACCGACGTCTTCTAGCATACCGTGCCAGACGCTGTACCAACTAAGCCACGGAACGAACCAGCGGACCTCACGAATTTTTTATGTGCTTGTTGTTGTGTCTTTGTATTTGGTTTTTCAACGTTTTGGTGGTCAAAATTTTGGTGGTCAACGACTATTTAGCCGTAGCGCCATCTATGAGAAATCTATGAAAGTATTTCGTCACCCAGCTAGATACCTTTACAGCTGCCAGCCCCGGCTAGAGATGTCGCTATACACTGTATTTAAATTTTTATTGAATTGATATTCAATTATTTTTATGTCAAATTACTCCACTAGAAAAATATAATTGAAGAAAAAATAATTGAATATCAATTGTATAAAAATTTAAATCTCTAACTTTGTCTTTCTCGTATAGATTTGTAATGGCCGTTTCATACGAAAGCTTTTAACGTCGCGGAACGTGGTGTTCGTTGGTCGTTGGTCCTAATTACATATCGAATCTCCGAAACGTTATTAATGGGGCATTAATAGCGTGCATGTTAAACGGTCCTGAAAGTAAAACTTAAATTCGTGCGTCTAATAGGTATTATTATTGATACAAAGATGGATTCCATAATATGAATCTTAAAAGTAAGTCCAAAGTCATGGTACCAAGATTTCGTTTGGCTAACAATAAGATTCCGGAGCGTACATTAAGATTATCATTTCCTAAGTTTATAATTAACATTAATTGAAAAGTTATATTACAAAAATGAATACGTGTCTGATAAAGATGTATGGAGAGACAACAAGAGTCAGATTCCACACAATTACGATTCCATAGCATTTAAGTTTATTTGAAAAGAGCATTCCCAAGAGTTTCTTGTTCGTTCTTCTCAGGGAAGTCGGCACAGTGAACGAGCTTAGAAAAATGACGCTTTTTTTATATGTGACAGGCAGATGACTTCCACCTGATGTAAAATGGAATCCAAACGTGAAAGAAGCTCTTGCACTGTCGATACAATCACAGCCCTAGCCACCTCCACCCTGTATGCCAACAAGACGTCTCTTCACGCCTCGTTTGAAGGACCCCATATCATAAGATGGAGGGAATACGTGCTCTGGAATTATAAATATCAACTCCCGTTTGCACTGAATTAGAGACAGGCCAACTACTGACCTGTGTACGTCTCCGTATATTCCAAAAAATATTCTGTATTTGTTATCTTCGGTGGTGTGGGAAAACAGCAAAACGTCTAATTACAAAACAAACGGAATCACATTTCATCGGTAATTCAATATTAAATATGTCATATCAAATATGCAATTTTCGTCCATTATGGAAAGGCTCAAGTTGAAGTGAAACAATTGACGACACCCATTGACGACACCCGTCAATTGTTTCGAACTCGGGCTGGCCAATCGGAGCGCAGTTGTCACAGTAATGATATGGCAGAATAGTTTTCAAACAAATTAAATGACATTTTGTCTCTACTTCTGGTTATACACTCGATGCAACATAATGTTAAATTCCTTCGACACGGCTGGACACGAACCAGCGACTTTGCCATACCGGGGCTATGGAATAATCGGATATAAGGGTTTTTTTGTGTTTGTTCTATTTTTATATCAATAATAAAAATCAATTGTAATTAATAAAATCCTTGTACTTTAATAGATAATGTCAAGTAACTAACCAATTAGATACCGTCGACTGGCTAACGAAATTTACATTCATCAAAGACAATAATTGTATCTACTCATATTTGTAGTACGTCTCGGGCGATTGTGAAGTTACCAGGTCAGCAACAGGTATGATCAAAGCGATGCGTAAGTAATTTGTAAGGAGCATATTACTAAATATAGGTATACTATTGGACATCTAATAGAATTTAATATTTATTTTGATAACATCAGTTATGGTACAATAAAAGCTTAAATACTAGAAAGTAAAACTAGAATTTTTAAATTATATGAATAAAATTGGGTCCCCGCGGCAAGGTGCCCAAAATGCTGGCAGCGCTCCCTCTTGGTACGGCTATGCTAATGCGTTGGGCAAGGTAGCTGCCGAACCTTGAGTTTCCTAGACGAAGGGCACTAGGACTCCACGGGCCAAGGGTTTCGACTCCAAAGGCTGTAAATAGGTAGTTCGAACCGAGATCCTGGTACTTATTACTTTTTGTTCTTTCCGCTAGCTCTGTTGCGGAGCCAGCCCTCTTGCTGGTATGCTGGAAACGGGATGGGGCAAGTGTGTCGGCACATGTGGCGTTTCACATGTGAATTTAATTATTATCTGTCTATGTTAAGGGTTAAGGTCTCCTCCAGATATCTCTAAGAATATTAATAGATACTCTATAGTAAATATGGGCACAACTTTATTTGTAAATCACAACAGTGCCTTTAGAAATTGAATGAAAAAATTTAAGGCTTGGTACTTGAACGCGAGTTTTTAGGAGGCGTTCGCCACTCGCGTCCAGCGATAAGCGCACTGAAAATTAGTATGAATAGGTACAATAAGAACAGGTGGAGAAAATTGACACATATCCGACGTTGACAAGCGCCCGATGGAGACTGATGGAGGAGCGTATAGCTGATTTCAAACACCGTCGCATCAACAAGTCTACAGTCTGCGAGCAAGTCATGGATAAACCTACACATTCAATGAAGTTTGACAAACCCCAGGTCCTTGCAAAAGAAGTCCGTTATCTACCCAGGATGCTGCGAGAGGCCGTTGAAATAAAAAAAAAACATCCTAATTTCAACAGGGAAGATGGTTTCTCCGTACCACCAGTTTCGGATCCAGTATTTCCTCTGGTGAAAAATCCCAAACAGACTTAAGACTGCACTACTAATTAATATGTTTTAATTTATCCTAATTTCCATTATTAATTAATAATAAATTTTACTTAGTAAAAATTAATATTGTTACACTAAAATAATTTTTAAAACAATGTAGCGTACATTACAATGCTTCTTTGTAAAATTAAAAATAAGTTATTTAATTAATAACTTTTGTAACTGTAGTGAAAAAATAGGGTGGTTTGCATTAATATTAGATGATGACTGTACCACTATAACGTAAAAACGATGGTTTGTTTGAATAAACAAATATACGCGATTTAAATCCGGAAAAATAGTTTCATTTCCTATGTGTAACAATCGCGATAATTTAAGAACTCGATATTTCAGACTTTTTTACGCAATGTCGTTTCGTTTGTAAAGCGCGAATTGACATGCATATGCATCGTGAAAGATACTGAAAAACATTTTTTAAACCTAATATTTTTAAAAAGCACCAGACTTCGTCTTGCGATTATCATCTTATTATTTTTAAAAAGGAAATTTCTGTCGGCCACGTCATACTAACTTTTTAGCATAAAAATGGCGAAAAGAATGAATAGTTTTTTTAAGAGGAGCAATTTTCTATAAATTTAAAACTTTAGAACACGTAAAGGTTTTACTTTTAATTTTACTCCCTGTAGTTAAATTAATCTTGTAGAAAATTATACATATGATATCAATCATATGAAGTTTTTATGATTAACGATAAAACACGATGTTTGTAAGCGATTTTTTCTTGACACAGTCAAAAAAAACCACTTTTAGGGAGCAGTTACTAAAAGTGTTTCATGCAACAAAAAAAAAGGAAAGTAAAAGTCAATTATTGTATTTTAATATAATCCCAAATCCATAAAAGTATACGTCTAACTACAGTAACACGGCTGTCTAACTACAACAGCACAGCTCCTTGTGAAAGAGTTCGTCTAAGGAAGTACTACCACCTTATCTATTTCTACCGTCAAGCAGTAATGTAAGCATTACTGATTGCTGAAAAATGTTCTTCTTTATTAAGTTGGAGTATTGCGCGAAGAGGCCTTTGTGACAAGTATGTTTCAAATATTGCTACACTTTATTTCGAATTCTCCCAGCCACCGTAGAATATCAGCGTTGGGTTGTTTTGCATGCACGACCCGACAAATGCTAAGAGGTGACCATTTTGGATCTCAATGTTTAATATTAGGCTTTACTTTATATTACTAGTCATAAGAAATGAGACCAAACACATATTATTTTCTTTCTTACTTAATATTTTTTGTTTTAATATTTTTTATTTTATCTATTTTGCATAAAACATTCAAAGTTACTATTAGATAGAATAAAAACACTAAAATTATAGCGTATCTATAATGCCGACTTCCCGCGGCCGGTGATTTCACCCCAACGCGTCGTGGTGGCGCGGTTTTTCGTGTATGGACCTGTGGCGCGAGCACGCAGCACGCCCAAACAGATCGGGGCGCGGTGGTGCGGCGCGGCCCGTACAATCACGAACCGTGGGAAATTGCCTTTACAGACAGTACAGTTCGAGCAACTTAATTTTTCAGTCTTTATTTCCGATTAATCAACAACATTCGGTACTTAATCTTCGGCTTATGTTTGTTATTACGTCTTAAGTTTGTAATTTACACTTTATAACAAGCTTAATTCTTATAAATTAAGTGCCAGAACTTGATCCGCTGAGATCTTTTGGTATAGGCTAAAATTAATGTTGGAAAACTGGTGATGCATCTCAAAGTGCAAAAATTACCGGCTAATACCGGACGACACCGTCGTTGTTTCCGATTTCCATAACACAACTGCTTTAGTTACTTACTTTGAAATCGGAGCATACCAATCTCTGTACTGTGAGTACCAGAGCAACGCAATCTAAAGTCTTATATTTGCAACAAAATGCAGAATTGCTTTATTCTAATATATTCATACGTACCAAATTAATGTAATAACTGATTTCTAGCACATAATAAATAAAATAGTACTGTATGTGACCGCTAGATGACATTGTATATAGTATTAGTGAATAGGTGGCGCTATTTACAGTTGTATAATGTTGAAATTGTAAATTAGGTTTAATTCTAAGGAACGATTGACAATCAAATGTAGAATTGTTTTATTGTAGATCATTAAAAATAATTATTCACACACAGTAAATTAATGTAATGTCTAATTTGAAGTATTTTTCAATGTAAACAGTATTTTGATTTAATTTTTCACCAGCCAATCACCGGCTGTTTCCGCCACATTTCACCGCTACAAAAAGGTAGTCGAGTCCGAAACGCAAGACATGAAAATTACTGCATTTACGAGATTATTCAAATACGAATTTGTAAACAGTTGTTGAAAATAAAAGTAATATTTCGACTCGTCTGCAGAACAAAGACCTATGTGCTAGACTGCTTATTCTCAGGACATTGTACATTTCGTTCGTGGTTCTTCGCTGTGGACATCAGATTGACCAGTGTTCGATTTTATATGTCCGAAACGAAATACGATATAAAACTTCTGAAAACACATATCGATTAGCCTTATTTTGAATCACGAGATTATGTATTTGTCATATTTTCGCTGTATAATCACGTCGGACTCTGTTTTTTTTGGATGAGTCGATTTGTTTCCGGTCGACTCGATACGATCGTGCTACTAATTTTGAAAAAAATCTGAACGCGCGTAAACCAACTTTTCGAAACGAGTACGATACAGATAGATCGTGCACACTCCAGCGCAGCGCGTATGTAGTGCGGCGGTTGGGTTTGTAGCGTCACGTCAGTCGACCTTACGATAGTATCCATGGCGGCGTTTTTTGGTGATAGCGGCGTCATACGTAAGTGCATATTTTTTTAACTTTTTGTTAATTAAGTAGTGAATTAGTGGTTAATTTATATAGGTAATGAGTCAACTATGATAAATGTGATTAATAATCTCAATATTGTTTCAATAACTTATCTCGTAAAAAAAGTTGCACGATTGTGCGTATTCGGTCACTTGACGTCATCACTACCTTAAAAACCGTGTACGATTGTGCGTATTCGGCCACTTCACGAAAATAAGTATGTTATGCAATAATTACATCTTTCGTTGTTTTTATTTGGTATATTTTAATTTATAACGTATGTTTTTTGTGTTTTTAGATCGTACATTAAAAGACAATTAAATAGAACAACGTTTAAGTTTTAAAAACCCATTTTTTAAAACTTAAATATTTTTAAACACGTTTTTAATAAAATCCATTTTTTAAAACCTAAACGATGTTCTATTTGATATTGCGTCCACGCTCATAGTATTGCTCCACTTTTTCGATTTAGCAATAGTCAATGCAAGAGCTTACAAAATTGATTGCGAGGCTAAGAAGTATTCCCGTTGCAAGATGCTAGATTTACTTCATTTTCGTATGGAAATCCACGAAGTACTAATCAACGTACCGGAAAAGAGGCAACGTGAAGCAGCATGGTGAAATGCTGTGCCTCAGATGGTGAAATGCCAGTTCCAAGGAAATATGCGAAGTCTGCCAGGCCGTCTGTATCCCTGAGGTATGATGGTTATGATCATTTACCCATATTTTATGACATCAAATCTCCAAGGTCTTGCCAATTTGAAACCTGCTACAGCCATAACTAAAGTCGTATTCCAGAACTCTACTCAATACTCAAATCAGGACTTGAGTATTGCAGTGAGCACTTAAAATCATACTCAAGTCCTTGCCATTAGGGTCGTATTTCCAGTGCTTGAAATCATACTCAAGTCTGCTCAAGTCAGGATTGCAATTGAAACACAAGCACTGGAAATACGACCCTAATGGCAGGGTCTTGAGTATGATTTCGAGCGCTTTAAACCATACTCAAATCCTGACTTGAGCATTGAGTAGGTACAGTTCTAGAATACGACCCTAACACACGTTGCATCAATTGCAATGTGTACCTACCTATGCATCTGACGTAACCAGAGCTGTTTTTTTATCATAAGAAGTGAAAATTGTTTGTTATTGTTTTAAGTTTGATATTTTTTAGTTATATAAGTATTTACTTTGATTCCTATACGAAAAGTGTGAATTATTAATAAGAAACGCAAAGCTGATTATTGTTTTACTAAAGGTGCAAAACTGATCACAAAAAAATGTTTTTTATTGACATTTACCATTTTCAAAATGAATTTGCACAATCGTGCACTTTGCATATAATTCCTGAACCGCACGATCGTGCAGTCAATTTTAACCATGATCAATGTTGACAGGATTTTTTTAATATTTTTCTCCGAGTAAATGAAACAAAGGAGCACAACTAATCATTTATTAGCATAAAGCATTTTCACTTAATTTAAAGAAAAAGAAATCCTCGGCCGGAAAAGGGTTATCCTTAGTATTATTTCACACCCTCGAGGGAGCGCTCCTACAAAAAGAATAAAATTTAGAAGCTATCAATGACAAGCCACTTTTGTGCTGTAGTAGCATATTATACCTTGAATACATACGCTTGTGTGGTTTGAGAACAAATTAAATATATCAAAATTTTTACAAATTGTGTAGCGGTTATCAAGTTTGGAGCGTGAGATTTAATAGTGTCTACGTATACGTATTTCGCCACGTGTCGTAAGGCCTCGTTCCCACTATTAGCCCGGCGAATTTGCCGGGTCGGTAAAACTGCCGTAAAGGCTAGTGAATGTACAATTTATATGAAGCTATTTACATTACGCCGGACCCGGCAAGAATGTTTGTCACAGTGACCGTTTGTCACTGCGGCCCGTCGGCAGATCGTCCGGACGGTATGAAAGAACCTGCTCCGGTATCCCTGTCCCCCGCTCGCCCCACCTGTACTCCCTGCGTGTTATTTTGGTGTTCATCCAAAGAGGATGCTGTCATTCGAAAATAATTGAAGAACTTTGTCATTTCTCAGTTGGCCCATTAATGTTTCAAAAGTTCCAAATGAAAACCTTTTCCGTAAAATAGGATGTACCCAATGTTTTTTTTTACTTTATTAAGATTTCTAAGATACATATTTTTTTTAGATTTATAAGAGAAATTGTGGACAGGGTCAAGAGCACGTCAAGCTTGGACACTTAAGATTTAAATCCAACTCTATGCCGCTTACGATAAGAACTGTCCAAAGTACAAAGTGTCAAGCTTGACGTGCTCTTGACTGTATGACAACGAGGTTTTGTATCCATTAATTTCAATGCGATTTTCAAAGAATCGATTCAATAGAAAGCCAGCGTCAACAAAGCACCGAGTTAAAACACAGGCGCTTCGTCATATCTGTCCACGACTATAAAAAAATCCATGTTACTGTTAATCCATGTATATCCACGATCGCAATGTGTAAAAGTTGACCAAAATATCAGTAACTGTAAAGCAGTGCAGTTCGGTGTCCCGCAGGGAAGTATTTTGGGGCCGACTCTATTCATTGTTTACATCAATGACATTCCTAGTAGCAGTAATTTGCACAATGCTGAGGTTATATGTTACGCGGACGACACCGCTATCCTTTTCCACGGTGACTCTTGGGCTCAAGTGGCTAGTTCCACAGAACAGGGTTTGGAGGCTGTGGCAGAATGGCTTCAAAACAATTTGCTGACCCTGAATATCTCCAAAACAAAATTTGTTTGCTTTCACAAGACCAAGGCCTCAGCACCGACAGGTTTCCCCAATATTGCTCTTCATACCTGTACTCGTCAAGGACAATCATCATCAAAATGTACGTGTACACGCATTGGCCGAACAACAGCTATTAAACATCTTGGCGTTGTCTTTGATGAGAAATTGGATTTTGGGCCGCTTATAGTGGTTACAACTAATCGTGTTCGCAGACTTATATATTTTTAATTTAATTTACGCAACGCTGCGGACAAATTGTTGCTCAAAATAGTGTACACTTCTATCTGTCAGTCCGTTATAGTTACTGTATAACCGCATGGGGTGGGGCTTCAAAGACATGTATGCTCCCCCTGGAGAGGACACAACGAGCGGTCTTGAAAGTTATCCTTAAGGAACGCATCAAGTACCCAATCATACTTGTTTAAAAGGACATGGATGTTCTTACTGTTCGAGGGATTTTTATTTTGCGCGTTGTATCAAAGTTGCACGCGGAGGTGTTAAGATTTCCTGAATATGCCGCAATGCTGCAAAGACGTAGGTTCAGAATCCCTGTACCCTTAACGAAATCGGCTTTTGCCCGGAAATTTAGCTCATTTCTCCATCATTTTATTCACAACAAAATGAGTATCGAATTTCCTTTGAAAAATTACTCAAAGAAAAATGAATTAAATTAATCAGAGAACTAAACTCAAAAGTGAAAAATTGGCTCAAATTACTCTGCTATGAGGATGTCGAACAAATTCTGAAAGTAGACAAATAAACAGACAAACACACAAACACGCACGCAAACACGCACGAACGCACGCACACACACACACACACACAAACACGCGCACGACCACTCGCTCAGTCACAAGCACCCACTTAATTGCTTTGTAATTAACATTATTTAATTTCGTATTGTTTAATCAGTAATTAATTGGTTTTTAGAAATTTTCTCGTCTGTGTTAACTTTTCGCCCATAATATATATTGTATACTTCGTTTCAATCCAATTTGAACAAAATGTAAACTAACAAATCACTGAACTTAGACGGTTTAGTGATGGCCACTTGTAATGCCAACTACAAATCTATTAATTAATTGAATGAATGGAGTTGTTAAATTGAGTCTTCAATTGAATGTCCCTTACATAGCATATTTAAAATTTCCGAAATCTTAATTTATTCTTAATAAGCAACCATAGACAGGTCATGGATGTATAGATGAAAATAACATCGCTTTTGAACTACCATTTTTTTATACGAATTTGCGATGCTGTTCGGATGAATATTGTTGGAGACAGTGGTGAGATATCAAGTCGAGGTCTTCGAAATATACGTGAATGTGTTGCTAGTTCGATTTATTGAGTGATTGCTTTAGAATTTTAACCAAACACTCTTGTTTGCTGTTTGTTCGGAATGGATTGGAACAGACTTTACATCCTTTCTAGAATTGGCTACGAGACAGGCTTTGCCTAGTGTAGGAGCCAGTGTAACCGGTTTAGATTTAAATTTTTAAATAACGCACACACTCAACATAGCCCCGCACTAGGGAAACTCTGTGTCGCGGGTGCCATGTACACACACATAGACAACCACAAATTACACCCAAACTCACGAGAGAAATAAATGTAAGCCATACAAACATTTCTCCCGGCCCGGGAATCGAACCTGGGACCTCTGCGTGGCAGTCCGGCATGGTAACCGTTCGGCCACGGAGGCAGTTAAAGTTTAAAAGTACATGTCTTAAACATACGTATTCCATAAGGTGTAATATGTTTCTGTTATCGGTAACTGAACTGTATTTATTTTTATGTGCAAATAAATTACTTACTTACTTTCTTACTTACTTACTGTGAGCATTTTCATACTTTGATAGCGCATTTTAACGATGGCTACGAGATCTATTAGTGGTAATCCGAAAGAAATATATGTTCGTCGGCTGTTTAAGGGTTTGTTACTATGTTGTTTAACATCAAATAAAATTCACATAATGTAAAGCTTTAAAGTAAAATTTTATTGCAATTAAAAATACATAACACGATTTTCAAATTAAATTTGACATTCCAAACAGTAATGGCACACACGCTCAATTATAATATCTCAATAGGTATTACCATAAAACCGTATACCACAATTACTAAACTGCTAAAATTTGGTTAACTTGAGATACTTCGAATTTACCAATACAGTTTGGCGGTTTAATAGATCCATTCTAGGTTTGCGGAATGAGGAAAACATTCTCTAACACCGCTGTAAAAATAAAAATAACTACTTACATTATACCTTATTGCATAACTACAGTTTTTAATAACACTATTTATACAGGGTTATTTGTAAAGTACTAATAACCTAAAATATTAACAACAACTTTTGTTCCATGACTTTTAATAATTCATCGAATTTTACTTTCGTATAAAAATATTTAAATAGATCTCAACGGTGTCAACTCTGTGCAGTAACAAAAGAAACTAACGCTTTCGCTAACTTGCGCTAACGTAAACATCTATTATTAAAACGTACAAACAACAGGAGCTGGGGGTCGTCAGACAGAAGGTGTGCACGTTTGAACTTAATAACTTACTAACAAACGCAGATCAAAAAAGTATCATATAGTAACAACAAAGACTTAAAAGATTGTTTTTGTTTAGTTGTTGTTTATGATGTTAGTAATATCGAGGTTGTTAGTATTTTACAAACACCCTTTATATATAAAGTCTGGTTATTAGATACTGAAGTAACGATGGTAGCGCGAGTTTATTTGTTTGATACATATATCACTGTAAAATTTGAATTGACACTAATTAGTTCTGACAATATCGCAGCATTGAGATGAGTGGGATCAAAGTGTATAACCTTGTTAACCGTTACAATATTATTCATTAAATAAGTTACTAACTTACATTCAATTACAAAATAACACCACATAGTACGAGTTGTGTTTCTGAGTAATTTTCAGGTTACTTTTTCTTCCTAATTTTGGTGGCAAGTTTTATTATTTGAGTATTCGAGTAAATTATCGTGAAATATTGAATAACATTTCAGGTTACTGAACTCATATATTAAATATTTACTTCATGGTAATATTCTACAATATTTAAATAATAGAAATTGCCACCGAAAATATGTAGAGAAAACTAACCTGAAAATGACCCCAATATCATATTTCTAATATAAAAACATTAAAAAACTTTATTTCCCTGCAAAAACCTTGCTTTCGTGGTTAGGACAATGAAAAGTTGAAATTTTCGTACTATCAAGGAAACGTACATATTTTCGGATTTCTCTTTATTTACAGATAAAAAGGAAACCTTATATTTCAAATCAATAGTATACTACAACCAAATTGCTGACAAAGAATCTAGAAATATGTGGATTTGCGAGATATGCAAATACCGCTAGTATCACAGTGATATTTAGCACTGTGCTAGTCACAAAATAAAATTTCAAGAGTATAGCTACTCTTTTCGACGTATTTGCTGAAAATTTGTTACGT
Source organism: Hyposmocoma kahamanoa (assembly GCF_003589595.1). Classification (NCBI taxonomy): domain Eukaryota; kingdom Metazoa; phylum Arthropoda; class Insecta; order Lepidoptera; family Cosmopterigidae; genus Hyposmocoma; species Hyposmocoma kahamanoa. Next base: position 914,249 of record NW_020653754.1, on the reverse strand, counting down.
AGTATAATGTATACAAGAAAAAAATTGTAAAATAACAATAATAACGTACACACTCAACATAAAAATTCCGTAAACCATGAGGTGCTAAGCTTATAGTGGTCATACTATTATAACTCCATACAAAGTAGCACCGCTGCTTATACGTGTGTAGACTCGCGCTCGCCTTGAACAGACGCACATATTCACATAATATATTTTTTTGTTTATAATATGAAGTGACGGGACGCACTAGTCGTGCGCCTGATGGTAAGCTACACGCCTGTCCATAACAGTAATAGTACTTAGAGCTTTAGATAGCAAAGTTCTGACCGGCACTGCCACTGCGCCCGTCACCCTGAGACATAAGTTGAAAAGTCCCATGTGCCTGTAATTTCACCGTGAAAGGATCATAATGAAAGGTGCGTGAGACGACGAGCGCTATGCAACGCGAGATTATGCGAATATATGCATCGTCACACACACACAAGCTACGCTGCTACGTTTGTCTAGAGTTACTAGACTTATACTATGCTATTATGAGACGAAATAATATTCATCGTAAATTTTATTAGGTGACGACATTTCTGGTAAAGGTTTTAATAGAGTTTACCTTAACACTTAATTGTAACTAATAGTTTTTATTATACACTTGAATACTACAGTTTTATGCTTAACACGTACTACAAATGACTGCTTTACTAATAATTATTTATTAATCGATTATAATTTTAACTCTATGGAATGGATAAACAAATATGTCGGGTTTTTAAACATGACACGAGTAGCATTAGTTACTTTGGAACTTATCTAACTTATATATTATGAATTACACATTTTTAACTCTAAGTAGCGCCAATTATTTTGATCACTTGAGAACTTGACGAATAACAGGCTCTATGCTACTACGGGCTAGAATTTTAGGGTGGATTATGTAGTCCATAGTCATCAGTGGCTGCATCGTTAATAAATCCTTCAAATGATATATATATATATATATACTGTATAATTATATTTAATATATAATATATAAAATGGTCACAAGTTTTTTTCTGTAAGCCACGTTTCAACAAGTACCTATTAAATAAAGTAGCAAATTGTACCTGTCATAGGATAATTCTGACACGTGGTCAATATATTTGGCTCCTTATTTCTTAACTAGTGACTTAAAATACTTTAAAAATTGTTCGTGCTACGAATTAGCACGTCCGATCTAGGACTATAAGTAGACAACTACTCGAATATAATATATACCAGTTGGACCTCGATGATTTTCCTCTTCAAAATGTACATGTTTAATTCTAAATTTATTCTATGCAATAAGCAAAAAAAATAGGAGCAGCGTTTTAGCCCTCAAACTGACATGTGAAATGTGTTCAATTATGTGTACACTCAGCGATGAAAATCGAGATCAAAAGTGTAAACAAAAGTGTTGCCATTACAAAATCGTTTGCAAATCGTGAAAATGAAAAGCTCTATAAAAATAAAAATTGTGTACCTGGACAAACAAAATATTATCAAGAATGTTTTTATAACACCCTCTTTAATAATAAAAGCTCATGAAAACTGATTTTGTGCTAATTTTTTTATTGTTAAGGTGAAGTAAGACCAAATAGACGGTTTAACGTATTTCAACCATGCGTAAATTAAAATCGGGTTTTCAACGTTAAAATAAATAAAATACGAATTCAACTTGGTTTTTAGCTGATAATGAAAACGGAATATACCGACGCGCACACATACAGGCCACGTAGCAGTTTGTTGGAGTTACCAAATTTGTCTTATTTATAATTATACCGTTTTAATTGTTTCTACATTTCCATGTCAATCTATCGGTTAAAATTAAAATAATATATCAACTATCTAAATCGCTTTAACAAACAATAATATTTAAAATTAAGTTTCCTTATAAACAAAGACATTAATTCGAAAATTACAGTGTTTTCACTTTAACAAAAAGAATTAAAACTTTTATTGTTTTTTTTTTAATTCAAATGTAAGTATGCATTTGACCTCCATCTAACCTGATAGAAAGTGACGATGAGGTCGACGATGGAGCATGCATACCTAAATAATGCCAATTCACTCTCGCCTTGAAAAGGTCCAAGTTATAACGTTCAGGGAAGAAGTCTGTAGGCAGGGAATTCCACTACATAGCCGTTCGCCATATAATGTGGAAGCGTAACGCTGCGTGCGAATCTTGTGAATATCCACAACATAGGGGTGGAATCCTAGCCTAGCCTAATCCCCCGATGATGGAAAGGGAAAGGCGGAATTAAATCATGTAATTCCATCGCACACTCTCCGTGATATATCCTGTAAAATACCGATAAGCAGGTAACTTTGCGGCGGTGTTCAAGGCTTTGCAGCTTCGCCTTCACTAATTCCGAGTCACCTATAAGACCCTTGGCACGCTTGTCAATTGAATCCAAGGTGGCCAGTTGGAATGCAGCAGAGCCATGGTGGCAGCAGTACACCATACACGACCGGACTTGTGATTGATATAACTGAAGGAGGTCCCGGTGTGAAGTAACGCCTCACCAGAAAAAGGAAAGGATGCCAAGCTTCCTGGCTGCATTTTTGGCCATGGATTCAATGTATCTGCCTAAGTTCAGATTGGACGACAGGTCCATCCAACTAGCTGGAGACGGTCGGCTATCGATATAGATATACCACGAAAAGTCGGAGTTGGCTCAAAGGGACTCCGTTTTGTGGAGAATAGACACGCCTACGTTTTGGTAGCATTAAATTTGACAAGATTGGTATCGCCCCAATCGATCGACAAGATTGGATTTCCTCTCCACTGACCCTTGCATTGGTCCCGTACCTATCTACAACTGTGCTGTCATCAGATTCTAGAATTAACATATCATTGATATGCAGCAGAAAGAGTGTTGCAGATAGTACGGAACCTTGAGGAACTCCGGTCTATCTATCGCCCATGTTCGGAAGAGTAGCCTTCTAAAACCACTCGACTCTAAGACAAATATAACTCGCATGGTACCTCATAACCTAATAAACTATGTACTCATTTCACACACTGTGACAAACAGTCAGATTAATTGGAAACGAAACTATTTTTTCGAATCTAAAACACGTACGTTTATTTTTTCAAATATACAAATGTTTCGGTCTTTTAAAGGTGCCTACAGATTTGCTCCATTTCTCGGTTACTGCCGTTCGATATAGTGTGTTTCCACGACCAACAAGTGCCCATAGATTAGCTGGACTTTTAGCCATTGTTGCTCTATAATTACTATAGTATAGATCGTCAAAAAATCGAACAAATTTGTGAACACCCCGGTCACAACTAGGAACTGCTCACGGGAATTTATTTTCCTATTCAATACCGGTGCCGATGGCCAAATTTCCGGTTAAACTCCACTCATACTAAGAGCGATACCACACGGGCATTGCGTCACCGCAACGGTGTGATTTCAACGTGCTAAGTTTCTTGCGGTGCGCGGTGGCGCGCCATTTCAACGCACCGTGTGGAATGTCGTTCTAGTTTATATGTAGTACAACGCAGCGCCGACGCGACGCATCGTGTGCCATCGCTCTAACTTTTGCTTGGTGTGGTGTTAAATTCAAGTGAAGTTAAACTAATATTTGTATTAGTATAAAGAACGACGTCGTAAAAAGGTAGAGCATAACATTCTATTCATCTTGATTTTACTTAACATAATAATGCCAGAATTTAACACGAACTATTTATATTTTCATTAAAATATTGCAATAATTCAATTACAAAATGTAAGACGCTTTAATGACTTTTTGCGGTTTTTATTTTGCACCTAAATTTAAAGAAATATCATGTGACATTTTTTCCATGCGATTAATTTGAATTAAAATTAAATATTTTTTGTTACTTTCAATAGTTTTTTAGGTATCGAAATTCTTACAGGTAAAGGGGATAGAAAATCTCTGCACAGTACCGGCATTGCAATGCCTAATCACGGTTCATGGTTTATTTGAAAAAAAAAACAAATATACGCGACTTAGATCCGAAAATATACTTTCATTGCCAATGTGCAAGCTATCGCGAAAGCCCGTGGTTCGATATGTTAAATTAATGTTTAAATTTAAAATATATTTTAGTAAAGAATGGCTTTAATTACTTTAACAATATACTAGCATATATTCCATTCTGCGAAATTCGCAGGTTCGTATAACTTAAAAAAAAATCAAGCGACGCGACGCCTGTACGCATCAGTGATTTCTAATGTTCAGAATTGTCAACCTCGATTTACATGTATATTTGTAGATTACATTTATCCTACACCGCGTTACAAAGGGAATCGTCATATATTGATATTTACATATTACACCTTATTATTTACAAATTTTATAATAGAACGGAAGTGTCGTGGCAAGCGAATACCGTCGCTTCGAAGGACATGGTAAACCTAGCCAATAGAGAAGGACATGCAGTAGATACATTTACGTAAACATGATAAAGATAAAAAAATCCTTAATGTTATATTTAATATACTGTATAATTAATTAATATACTATACTAAACTCAAAGTAGAATGATATCTATTTTACTTCATTTGACGTTTGTCACAGGGATGAGGTAAAGTCGATAGATTTTTAGTGTATTTGGTTTTTGACGCAAAAGTTCTCTCTTATGGTTTTATTGTTCTGACGTATTCCGAACGATGTATAGATGAGTGAAATGTTTTGTATTATATTAAAGGCATAAAACGCACAACTATAATCCAAATGCAATTTCAATAGATATTTTCGTAAATTTAAAAAAAACATTTACCATGTCATTAATTCATAAAAAAAAATCCGCTCATTTCTTACAAATAAACACGGATTTGGTGTAATTTATACTTTAGTATATTTACTTGAATAAAGGTAATTCATTTCAAAGCGAGACTTATAAAAATAGTTTATGTAATACTTAATAATAGTGCACGTCGTTACAAGGGTATACTTTGTCACAGGGATCATCTTAGATTATTTTTAACATACGTCCTTTTTAGTATAATTAATTAATCAAATATATCTTCCGGCCAGTAACAATACACCTATATACTCAAAACTTGTTTCATAGTACAATAACTTTCATACAGCAAAATTCGCAGGTGCATACTAAAAAAAATCAAGTGACGTTGTACGTAACAGCGATTTTTAATGTTCAGAATTGTCAACCTCGATTTGATACATTTACATGAATACCAATAGATTAAATTTATCCTATAGGTACCGCATAATAAAGGGAGCCGTCAAATTGTTATTTACAATTTACACTTATCAATGTATTAGAATAGAACGGAAGTGTCGTGACACGATAATACCGTCGCACCGAACGACAAAGTAAACCTAGCCAATAGAGAAGGACAGGCAATAGATACATTTACATAAGCATGACAGGGATAGAAACGTTTCTTAATGCTAAATATAGTAAATAACCGCTAGTGACCAACATACATCCTTTTTAATATAATATTTAATCAAATATAGCTTCCGGTCAATAACAATATACCTATAGATTTCTAATGTTTAGAATTGTCAACCTCGATTCGATACATTTACATGAATATCTGTATATTAAATTTATCCTACTACTCTAAATTTATACGCATTATAAAGGGTCGTCAAATTGATATATTTACAAATTATCAATATTTATCAATATAACTATCAATATTTCAGAATAAAGAACGGAGGTGTCGTGACAAGCGAGTACCGCCGCGTCGAGGGACAAGGTAAACTAGCAAATAGAGAAGGAGATGCAATAGATATATTTACATAAGTATGATAGAGATAGAAGAGTTCCTGTAGGGCTAGCACGACAGGGCCCGACTTGCGCGACAGCGACGTAAAGCACGCGATCTCTATGCGAGAATAGCAGCATCTCGCGCTTCATGTCGCTCTCGTTAGTCACACCCTGTCGTGCTAGCCCTACTCAATGCTAATACTTGTATAATTAGTAAATTACCACTATTACCAACATACATCATTTTATAAAATAATACTTAGTCAAATGTAGATTCCGGCAAGTAACAATATATCTACATACTTAGACTTGTTACATAGTAGGCTCTTACCTAACACTGGGATATTGATGGCTATATCTAACAGTACGTAATGCTGAAAATTGCTTAGTTATTAACTTTCCTATATAATAATACAATGTACAATCAAGAACACATTAATCTTGACAATACTGCCCTTGGAATAAAGAAAGGCACAAGCAACAAATTAAAAAATTGGGATAAATAAATTTCAATCTTTTAGTTTTTTGTGATAAAAAGAATAGTGAAAATATAATATGTTAATATTAAGTAAGTTTGTTAATATTAAGCAGATTAGCGCTCCACATTGCGTAGCGATATTCGAACAAAAATTCAACCTTTATGTCCTCAAAGTGTCCAACTTGACGTGTTCTTGACTGTACAACAGAATAATATGTGTTTATATAACCTAAGAAATATGAAAATGACTAAATATTGAATGGCCGGGCACTGAGATAAAAAAAACATAGTACGTTAATTTACATAGCAAGAACCTCCAGAAAAAGTAAATTGTAAAGATCAACTGGACCTGAAAAATGGTGTTAATAATTAGAGCTTGAGAAATGCTTAGTTTCCCTGTAAGCCTTAAATGTAGTGGTGGACCTTATTAATTTACTTTTTATGGGTTGTCATAGATACCTCACTACAATGGTTATATGTAGAAAATAATTCTTTATTTCAGGCATAGACCTATATAAATTATTACTAACATTTTCACTTAGAATAAGTTAGTATACACGACATAACGACACAACAAAATATTTATTTAATATATATAAAAACAGATTTGATTTGCCCAACCCAGTACTTTAGAACTGGACAAACAAATCTGCCTGCAACCAATTTCAAGATGCTGTTGTGGCTACTTACTTATATTATATACTAGTGTATACTATTTTTTCCGTATTATACGAGTAGTATGGAAGTCTCGTATGTGCAATGTGCACCTCTGCATATATATTCAGTGTTCTTATTTAGAGTTGTGCTGCATTATAAGATAATATTATCATCATCAACATATAAAGTTATTTTTTGTACATTTAGAACATAGCAGATATAATTTTAGATACATTATTCCTAAATAAGTTTATATAGTTTGTACATGTACATACTTATATATGTAAATATTAATGGATCAGTACGAACATCTCCTTTTACACTTAATTAAGACTGATAAATCTAACGTTTTTGTACAAATTACTTGATTATGAATTTTAACATTTAATTTTATTATACGAAACTATACCCGGACTATACCCCACATTGTCACATTTTTATGCGTAAAACATCTTATATAAACTATTATAATAACC
>NW_020653754.1:844257-906921 GCF_003589595.1 Hyposmocoma kahamanoa | reverse complement strand
ACCAAGCCACGGAACGAACCAGCGGACCTCACTACGTTTTCTATGTGCTTGTTGTCGTGTCGTTGTATTTTGGTTTTTCAACGACTTTTTAGTCGTAGCGCCCTCTATAAAAAAGTCTATGAAAGTATTTCGTCACCCAGTTAGATCTTTATAGCTTATCTGTGATGTTTTTGGTCTTTAATCATTCCGGGATTTCCGAGTGAGGCGTTATCAACTCTATGTTTATTACTAAAATTTTTTTATAAATATATCTTGCCTATTCTGATCTCTGATAGTAACCTATGACCTAACCTATTTAAACCTAATTGAGGTGGATTTCCGTGTGGTTGTATTAGTATTTTGTAATGAATATCATATTATGTTGTATTATAATTATACACAAATAGTATATTAACAACACAATAAGACAGTTTTAATATTAATATATTGTACAGTAAGCATGCGAGTCGACGTCCATTGAATTTGTACTTTAGAAATACTAGGACTTAGCAATGTTTGTCCAAGTGAGACAGATTTTTTTTAATAATGTCAAGTGATGGGACGAACGAGTCATGCGCCTGATGGTAAGCTACACGCCTGTCCATAACATTTGCAGTGCCACTCAGAGCTTTCTGAGGCGTACTGCCATTGCGCCCGTCACCTTGAGACAAGTTGACAAGTTCTATAATGTAATTACATCAGCACCCTTAACCTTCAAAACCGGAACCCAGTAATGCTAACATTACAGATTGGTGACAGAAATAGGATTATACAGATTTCGTATGGCCGCCGGTGGTACATCACTACCCCATAAACTATAAGGCTATATTGCTTAGTTTGTTACGGTGTGTTCTAGATTTTTTTATTATATTTTTAGTTTTTTTTACAAATAAATACTTTTTTAACTTTTTTTATTTTCTTACACAATATAAAATTCCTGAGCGACACTGAAAATTTTACTATTGTACAAAGCAGGAACATTAACTTTATGTACAGCATTTGCTTATGGTGTGTGTTCGGACGAAACCTAATCAGGGTGCGGTTATTTGCACAGGTGGGTTTTGGCATATTTAATGATGGGTAATTTCAATCTGTTTTGAAAGAGTCAACATGCAATGCCGCGAAGATTTTGTATGCATATTTAGTTAGGTAGTATTTTGAATCTGTTTGGATTTTATTGTCTTTTTACGTATTCTAATGGAGCTGACATCTTCAATAATGATCAAAGCCCTAAATAAATAACGAGTTAAAAAAACACTTTTTCACAGGGTGTGGATTTCACAGGACGATTGAAGAGTCATTAAGAGTCTAGACTACCTCAGCTCGAATTAAAAATTTTCCCGTACTAAATCGACTCTTCTGCGCGGGTCGCACGGCAGCGACATTGGCTTTATTTCAGAATTTATTTTTTACAGACAAAATTAAAGCCAGTTGAAAAATGTATATCGTATACTAAACGTGTCCTATGTAGTTTAGTCAATATAAAAAAGAAATCATTAGTATATGTAAAGTATACCCATTGAAAACACCGGTTTTCTTGTAAAATTTCGAGGTAAGTTTGTGTTTTTTTTTGTATCGTGAAAATTTATATACATCAGTATATCGTCAATTGTACTATATATATATATATTGCAAAGTGATTGAGTAAACATTCACTGCTATGCGGAATCAACCAAAACCATTTGAGCATGTACCGACTTAAACTATGTTATGACGTACCATTCCTGTACTTCTGGAGTACCCCGGGCAATAATCGGCGAGTACCTTACGCCGATTGGCAAACCCTTTCACCACGTTGGCAAGCATTAGTGTACGCAATCGATACAATAAGAAGAAAAACGATAAAGCAGTGACTCGATCTTTGAAAATCAAGTTTATAATTTCTACAATTACCTAATATTGGACGTCAACCTACACACATACTATACTATCTTAATTTTGATTTCAATTTATACGACAATTATTTCTTTTTACATAGAAAAACATACAGTCGATAGCATGTCTAGCATATCAAATTGTTACATTATTTTTAGTTGTAGTATAAGGGAGTCACCAAACTTATTAAAGCGAAGCGTAAACACACTTGTCGCATGTAGCCGATTCGCCGTTGACGCGGCTGTTCGCGCGCCGTTGACGCGGCCATCCGCGCGCCTGCGGCGCGATGCGAATTCGCGGAGCACATTTGTTGCCGACCTATGTCGAACCGCGTTCATACGAATCGATGCGAAACGCAGAACGTCTTTTTCGCCCTTACGTTAATTGATATAAAGCTTTTGATCTGATCGACTTAATCCGATTCCGCGTTAATAAGTGTAGTGACTCCCTAAGGCATATTTTTAATTCTAATTGTTACGACGGACATGCTATAAGGCTTAATAAATTTTTATAATATATGTATTTACCGTTAACTGGTTATTTATATTATTTTTTTTTTGTTTTAAAACTTTTCCGATATATCTAGTTAACTACTGTGATGTGTGTTCTATTTTCACACTTGAGAATTAAACGAAAATATTAATAGAAGCTAAGGCGGATTGCCGACAAAGTAAAGATTCTATTGTAATATTAAACTTATTGAATATCACGATGCTTTACTACCATAATATTCAATTATTTGTGAAATTAATCCACTAGTTTGTTATAATTATTAATACAAAATTCGAAAACAAAGAAAAATCCTTCGATCCGGCTGGACTCAAACCAGCGACAGCTTGAAGATGATTGGAAGAGTGTCAACAGTGTTCCAACCATCTTCCAAGTGAGCAACGGAACGAGTCAGCATACCTTACGTATTTCTCTATGTCCTTGCTGCTGATCTTTGTTTTTGATTTTAAAGACCTTTATGCCATAGCGCCAAATGTGACAAACAGCGATGGGCCTACGCCCGGACTTGCGAACGCGGCGCTTTGTTTAAATCGGGTTAACACTCATTAACGCCCAAAATCCAGGGCATTTTTATTTTTTATTTTATTAATTGATATTGTAACAAAATATTTTATACTTTGAATCGATTTGCTTGAAAATCGAAGTTTGACTTGATTTGATTTAACATTGAAATTAATCGTTACAAAAAATCGTTAGATCGCATGAACTTGAATAGATTTTCAAAGAATCGAATCGTAATGTGCATCCTTAATACTGAGAATGCACAGGATTGCAAGGTGAGTGTTGTGTGGAGTTGCCTCTTTTTCGTCTAAAAAAGATTTTTTACATCGAAATTTGTAATAAGTATGGAATTATACCAAATCCCGTATTCGCCGTTTCTGTCGACGATTTTGGCCATGGGTAAAAACCCGGCCTGGTTGATCCAGTTCTAACCCACGGTCCATCTCTGGTGACAAATTTATGGAAGGCGGGGTCGCTGGTTCGAAGGAATTTCTCTTTGTGTTCCATCGTTGTATTAATAATATAAACACTCTATTATTGACTCCATTGTAGTTCTATTTATTGACTAATTAAGAAGCGAACTTTGTGACTTTCATTTATAATTTGATACCTTTCGATTTATATTTTGTTACCTAACTATCTAAATAAATTGTTTTATCTACACACATATCATAAACCTTCTATGATGTGTTCAAAAACCGCAAATTACGACCAGCAGAAAGATACTGTTTTGTTACAACAAATTTCTTATCTGTGAAAATGTTATTATTGCTCTAATAATAACATCAAATTCGATTTTATTATTACAATCAAATTTCGAACATCTATGAAAAACAAAACAATTTGATTCGACCTTAATTCTAATAATAGTCGAGATGAAGTTTTATTTGAAATGAAATGTCAATAGCTAACAATTTTGACAAATTTCACACGTTACTTGGCATCGAACGATATGATAGTTGGGGCCGATTCTGGTTTGTCTCTGAATTAAATAAAAACTACGGTTGTATGACATGCATACAACCGTATGTACATGTATGCTGATAGAGCTTATAATATGTGTATATATAAAGCAGTGTATGTAACTGTACATAGTTAGGCATAAGAACTCGCCTGTCGGCTCGTTTCATAAACCCACACTCGTGTTTGTATGCCTTTCATTACGTAACAGTGACATAAACTACAATTTTTCAATTATTAATAATTATTCAAAATCAAATATTAACTGGATAAAAACTATTAGATGTTAAAATCAATGGTAGTTAGTGTAGTATCAAACTTATTTAAAAACCAAAAGTCACACTACTTCTAAACTAAAAAAACCTTAACCATTATAATCACACAAGCGAATATAACTAAACTATTAATCACTGAATCAAAAAATAAAATAATAAGAACTAATAATTGAACGCAGGAAGTACATTGCAAATAAAACTAAACCTTAAACAGGTATTACATACCCAAAAATAAAAACCGTAAAAATAACCTTTTTGTTTAGAAATCAAACCGCGTTTATTGCACTTATTAAATATTCTTTTCTCAAACATGCTCGGAAATCTATGCATTATTTTTAAAAAACGAAACGAAACGAAAGTTCGTCATTTAAATGGACAGTGCGAGTTCTTCCCGGCTTAAGGTCTGCAAAGTATGAATGAAAATCCATTACCATCTGCTGTCTTAAACTTTTAAATCAATCTACCCACAATTGACGTACAACGAACTATGGTAAACAGGCAAAAGAAAAACTCATACAGCCAACTGCAGTGTTCTTAATTGAGAGGTTTAAAAATACTTATACTTAGCGCTGACTTAAAAAAAAAGAAAATGGGGTAAAATAACATTTTGTTTTAGCAATTATCCTAACATGACAAATATTACTTTTAATATTAATTAACATTTTTTTACTTTTTGCTCTCTTTAGTCCTCCTCACATCGTTTGAGAAAAGCAAGCTATATATGCCTCGGCGGAAACGGGGATTGCTCGACTTGTATTAATATTACAATGTAGCAATTTCTTACTTCCCGGCCTCTGCAATAATGTACTATTTATTCAGTGTCTCAAATAAACAAATTAAGAATTTATACTCGGCCTTTATGCCAAGAAATTTAAAATGTAGTTAGTTTTAAGGATGGTTATTTTTTGCGCGTAAGTAAAATGATATACGCATAATCTGGACGGATTTTGGTGCCCATTCTAGTGTATTTTAAATTGAATGTTCCTTAATATTAACTATATTTAAAATTCCATGCCGTAAAGGCCGAAAACAAACTAAACTTGTCACAAGCAGCATAAGCACAAGGACAATAGTTTATGTCTTCCCCAAGCTGTCAATTAGCTAATTAAAATGATGTCATGCGAGTTATCTCTATAGCCGGATTTTTAATTAAAGTTAATAAACTAACGTCTTTTTTAATGAAATAAAAATAGCTGTGCTCGGTCTGTAGCAGAGTCTAATAAGATCAAAGGAATTTTTCTTTGTATTGTTCGCTCTTTGCATACATAATAACAGCGTTAATGATCAACTTCATTCACTTATTCAGGAGGTCGTCCGGGCAAATTATATCCTTTGCAGATATGAATTATAGAATAAACATAACATTGTTTAGTAGATTACTAGTCAAAAAAAGTTTCTTTTTAATCGACTTCAAAAAGGAGGAGATTTCAATTCGACTGTATGTCTTTTTTTACAAATAGAAACCATTTATTGTTACGCCACATTATAAAAAAAGACTAATATAACTAGAACAGAAATAACATTAAAAACATTTAAACACCAAGTTACGTAATACTATACTGACATGTGTGCGGCTGTGGCGTGTACAAAAGGATCCCATTCGTCTAAACTCACAACCAAGACTATGTTGTGACGCTGGTTTTCAAAGGGCCCTAGTGGCTAGTTTTTGTATATATGTTATTTCGATGTTGATTACTTGTGAACCGATTTTGATGATTCATTTATTGTTGGACAGAGGGTACCTCAGGAGTGGTCTCATTTGAATTTGAAAAAATATTCCACCCCTAAAGGTGACAAACTAGGGGATGAATGACTTTTGAGGTCGATTTTATAGTACTCTGTACTGAGATTTTTAACTAATTCAGTTTCAGTGAATTCAGTTGAGAACTGATCCAAATACATCACCATATTTATGGCAACATTATTTTTCAAAGTGATATTTGTAGCCGTCAGTTAGTTATCTGTAATTAAAAATCCGTATACAGCTACGAGCATGACAATCGCGCAAAGTAAAGCTATAGTGGGAGCAAATTGGTAGATAAGAGAAAAATTGATCTACTTTCTCTAGATTTGTCTATTTGTATTTGTGCTAAGCATATACAGACACTGACTCTGAAAAGTACCCATTACTCACTAACTAAAACACAGTTCAGAGACAAGTGGTCAAATATCAGTTTTAAGTAGAATTAGATAGAGCTCAAAATTATCTATTTAAAAGAAGTTAAAAGTTAACGTGTTCAATATAACTGGGATCTTACCATAATAGTGCATATCAAAAATATCATCAAACAATTTCAATATTGTATAACTGGGTTATGGTTTTTTTATGACATCTCAAAAAATGATTTTGATCACATAGCCGGCTTTTTAGTTAGCTGACAGGAAAGCATACAACCCTTGGTAACTTGATGTAATAATAATAACTACAATAACTTTTCAACAGAGAGGTTTAAATATTCTATGCATGAAATTAGTATATAATATGCAATAATTTACAATCACTAGGCTGTGTATGTTAATGAAGCTTTGAGTCTCATTATAATTCCGCCTTCCTAAATCGTAAAACAACTAATAGGGTATTTAACAAATATTTAAAATAAAAAATAGACGTAAATTAATGATAAAGTGTGAAAACAAATTGAAAATGAAATTTAAATTTGTTTAACCTCCGTTAGGAGCAAACTACAATGAGAATGTACTTTAAAATGTACTAAAAAACTTTATATGAAAAACGCAACCGAGATTTTTTAAGTATGCGATGTTTTCTTTACTATTACGTGATAAATTACAATAATATTGTCTGGGTCTGAATCACTTCACATATTAAGTACATTTTTATATACACGAGGCACTAGGAGGTTAAAAATAAAATTACAGGCATTGAGAAGTCAGGAGTGTTTGACATCGATTTTAATGGCGTCATACAATTTATTTAGAATGATCGTTTTACTAAAAAGGGACAGATCATCGCCCCACCACTCACTCAACTTGAAATTAATAATTATTACTATTTATTTCCCAAATCCAAATCTTACATTAAATAGACCCATTGTTAAATAATATAAGAGCAATTTGTGTGAGACTGGAGTCCGTACTAGGTACTGGACCTATATTACAGCTCACCAGGCTCTCACCATATTAACAACTAATATTGAACTATTAGTGACGAATGTCAAACGGTTCAGATTAGTAAATAAAACAAGTAGAATTTGTCGCACTAATTTGTAAAGCCAGACCTATTTGAAATAGTGAAAAACGAATGTCATTGTCATTTTCAACACGTTCATCAGAGTTGATTGAAATAATAAACAATATTGAGGCAAAAACCCTATTTAACTTTTTAAGCCGTTTCACTTAGGAACTCACGGTTTTCATAAAAACAAACAATAAGTATCAATTCTAAGTAAATATTAAAATTAAGATTATAAAGTCCACTAACACTACTTATTTATTTGGCCAACCTTTCCATTAGTAATATACAATTTGACTTTCAATAATACAATTAAAATAATGTTTTATAAGCAACGCTCTCTCTTCCTTTCATATAATTTTTTGCTGACTTTCACGGAAATGGTGCACGAAAGGAGCTTGGGGTGCACGAAAGTAGCTTGGGGTGCACGAAAGGAGCATGTTGTGCACGAAAGGTGCTTTTTGTGCACAACGTACCATGCACCCTGGGCAACAATCGGTTCGACAACAAGTACGAAACAAGTTCGCAAATCCTTTCACCAATCCAAGCATAACAGTTAATGCCATCCATACGATATGAAGAAGAAGACTCACTTCAAAACGAAGATTCTCAATTATTAAAGTATATTAAATTTATTATTTATACACTTAGGAACAACTTTCGCGAATATTTATTAGGTAATTGTATCTGGGGGTCTACACTCGATCTCCGTCCGACATCCGTCCGGAACAATTACTGCCAAATAAGCAATACTTGACCAAATGAGAAGACGCGTGATGCGAATGAAGCTTCACATTGGATACTTGTCTTTTAGTTTTGTCGAATATTATTTGACAGTAATTGTTTCGGACGGATATCGGACGGAGATTGAGATTAGCCCCCCTGAAAACGGTGATATTTATTCACGTGAAACTCCACATTTGCAGTTTGAATAATCCGGTAATAGATTTTAAGGATACAATATCATCTGTTAAATTAGGTTTTTTTCGAGCCAAGGCTTTGCTACTTATTTCTCATATTCAAGTCCAGAAAAATGTAAATGACTGTAATATATTATATACTATACATAAACTTTAATTTGTTTTTCTTAAAGATTGGGATTAATAAATGACTATATCGTCGCTTTACTTTCTGACACTCGTATCTTAAAATATAAAGTTACTGAAATGCGAAAAAAGGGATTGTATATGCAAATTTTGCAGGTCGATTTCACATCACATTTCCTTCATATTCACATACTGGCTTTTACCTATTTCTTAAAGTAATGCCTCCAAATTAATAATAAATTTATAATAAATAAAAAGTTTTGCCATCTCCTGAATAATCACTCTTTATGAGATATGAGTTTGAGAAAGTAAGGCTAAGTATATCGATATGTCAAAAAGTACATTTTGGACATCCTTGACTCGGCGGTTATTTTGATAGGTCCGAATATAGTTTCCGGAAGGTTCCATGGTTCTGGAGATATCGATGTGAAAAAATCTTGGCAATTAGGCTTTTCATACTCAAAATCTTATTGTATGCTAGAAAAAGAGAGATAGAGCAAATATAAAACTGTAAAGTACACTTATTCGCTAAAAAGATGATACCCGAAAAAGCGTTGGAAGAAGAAGGACGCTTCAGTCGGAAAGTATTTGGAATTTGGTGCGAATAGAAACATTTTGTTTTTAATCGGATTTATCAACTTTTGACCAAGAACAGGAGGTTTGTTTTCCCCGTGTATTATATGTATAAATATATAGTGGTTCAAACTTTCACGATTTTCATACATTATTTGATTTTAAATTCGGGACTTAATCGTGTATAAAACATATTTTATTTATCGCGATGTTTCGGACGTGGTGCAACGTCCATAGTCTCGAAAGGACCGAAAAGTCGATTTAAATAAAATACGTTTTTATACACGATAAAGTGTAAAATCAAATAATACGTATTATGTAAATATGTTCGCTATATTATGGTTCAAAATTACTGAACACATTTCCATTATTATAGCACATTTGAATTAGCAACACACGGTACAATTAAATTCGGTTTTTATTGGCATACTTTCTTAGTTTTAACTCTTAAACAGAATGAATATGAAATGTAAGTTAAATGTTTATGATTGAACATTAAATCATATTAAATTTGAATCATCAGCAATTTGCAATGGGTCATCATCATACACGTTCCACTGCGGGACACAGGTCTCCTCCAACGAAGAGTTTAGTTTATAGTTCGCCATCCTGGTCCAATGCGGGTTGGTGACTTTCTATATGTTCGATGAGGGTATACAATTTAAAATACCTACCAATTTAAATTCGCACCAAAACGCCAATATAGAAAGATCTAATATTATGTTATTATCCATAATCGATTTTATCACTCCCTTGACGAGTATGCCATCTAAGATGGCGCTGATATGCTAATAAAAACTTAGCGAGAAGCAAAGATAAAAGCATCATTCTTTTATATTATCAATGGGGACTATAACTGCTTATTTCTCCATATAGATGGCGTCCTACAGGCTTTTAATGATCAACCAATAAAACATTACGCTTTTACGGTTATTTTCATCTATGACAGCATTGTGTTGTGCTAATAAAAATGTCTGCCAGAAGCAAAGATAAAAGCACCAACTTTATTTGTCATTTAGGTATAAAACGGCTATTCTCCTATTTTATTTATCTATCTTTGATATGACGAGTACGAGTCTCGAGCTTATGAGAATGCGAGCGACATTATCGATGGAAAAAATTAATAGATATTTCTATATTAAACAAACGAAAGTAGAATAATCCCTGTGTATACATGTTTTCAATAAATTATCGAAAACTTTTTATCGATATATACCTCATCTCTAGCAAATGCAATGCAATGAAGTAACCTTTGCACGTTGTCGTAAAAAATGTTTTTTCGCTTATTTCTCACAAATAAACATTGATTTGGTGTTATTTTTACTTTAATTCAATATATTTACTTAAAAGCTAGCTCATTCAAAACCGACGCTTTTAAAAATAATAACTAAATTAGTGTACGTTGTTATGAGGTTATGTTTTGTACAATATTATGAACTGTCACAGGGATCATTCTAGATTATTTTTAGTATAACATGTGTTGTTTCTGCAATTAATATTGAGGCAAGTTGATAATTTGTTAGTAAAATGGGTTTAGAAGTTTGGTCATATTTGCAGAATTTCTTATCAAAATACAAAAGTTATATAACCCTTTTTTAAATTAAATAATAACGAAAGTATTTTCTAAGGTTTTTTCGCTTGTAAACAAATATTTGCACATTAATTCTCAAGCAATTTTCTTTTGTCATTTTTATCCGCAAAACAATGATATTTTTATCTTCTCTTCGTTGATCTTAAATATTCGCTTCATTTATCTTAAATATCTATGTAACTATTAAAAATTAACTTGCATGCCTTTTTAGAATATAGGTATATCTAATTTACATATAAAAATAATTTGGCATTTTTTTAAACAATATAAATTCGTTAAACTAATCCGAAACTCACGAAACACCGAAGATAAATATTTACATTTGCACGTTCAGGAAATTTAAAAATAAAGTTAGGAAGTAATAATTCGTTCAAAGCTTAAAATACTTTTAAGGGGTCACCATACTTATCAGAATCGGCTTGAGATGGTCAGAAAAAGCTATTATAAAGCTTTTTGTGACCGGCTCATCCTGACTCTACATCGACAAGTGTGATGACACCCTTAGGCGCTGTTGTTTCTAACTTATAAAAAATATTAAAGATGATAAGGTGCTATTATTATAACAACAAAGCAATATACTTAAAACATTTCTTTTTGATTCGTACGGTACGTTATATTATATTAAAATTCTACTTTTTAACTATCTGCATCATACCGTTACTCTATACTATTGTAAATTTATACTTGCACAAAATAAGGGTGCCGATTCTTTTTCATAATTGTCTTAACTAAATCGGCGCTCAATATAATATTGTAATAAACACGCTTATAATTAAATGCATTATTGATACTAACTCATACTTTAGATCTAAATATATTATCGTAATATGTATAATTATGTATATACAATGGCCAAACACTGCTACGAGTCGCGCAGCGTTCAAACGTTCTTCGTAACGTATTGCATGCATTGACTTACAAATAAATGGACGACGTGTCTAATACAAAAACCACGAAAAAATGTCCCAAGTCAACCTATTTAAACGTAGTGACATGTAAAGGAATATGAAAAAGCTAAAACGTTGAATTTAAATTGTAATGTCATCGCAGTACTGTCTAATTTTGCTTGCTTCGCTGTCAGTCGAACAAACGAAGACTAAAGCGTGAATGACGCTCTGTATACGATTTTAACGCCCTATGAGTTCGGACACTTTTTAGCGCGGACCCGACGTCCATATAATTGTAAGTCAATGATTGCATGACTCATATAGGGTAACCACCTTATTTGTGATATGACAAAGAAACTAATGCTATTCATGATTATAACTGCCGATTTAAAATCATTTACTATGGTTATTTCAAACGAAGCATGGAGAGAATTCGTGTGTCAGTACACCCAAACGACGCATTCTTTTTACAAAAGAAATTTGTTAATAAAAGTGTCAAAAAATCCAGTCAGATTAAATAACTTTTAAACATTCTTTTTTTCATATATTACATTCCTTTTTCAAAGGCTTGCAAACAGCCTGTTATATATATGAACTTATTTCTTGTAAGTTATTGCTACCCCAAATAATATAACAAGATGTATCTTAGATCCATTGTAACCTTTAGATGGTCGCTAAATGATACAATAGATCAAATGCTGGACCTTATATTAATAATAATTGTATAATTAAGTACTTGCGAAAAAAATTATATATAGAGAGAATAATACTTATATTACTGAAAATAAGGGCCAATGTTAATAATATAAAGTTTAAATAAGATAATCAATTTTTCAAACAAGGTTGTACATTCAGGAAATATTATTTGGGCCGATCGTATACGGATTAGGGATACACTAAACTTGTGTATAAGGTAAAACTTTATTTCCATGCAATAAGAGCGAAAAACGCAAACTGAAAAACTGAAGTCAAAAGTTCAACGCCTTTTTGCTCTTGCATAAAGCTTTCTCTGAGCGGCTCAAGCCGTTTCTGCGTTTATAAGTGTGATGATTCCATTACACGACACAGAATTTTGTTGCGTCGCCATTTTAAATTTGTCTTCTTTTCGTAATTTTTTTAATAAATATAAAAAACAAGGCTTACAAACACTTGTCTATGGTGCTTCAATGGGTAGTAGAGTAAGCGATCTTAATACATTTTAATTGCTGTATATGTTCATATCGGGTAATTGTCCGAAACGTTTCAAATGGTACAATTTTCTAAAATACTTTTAGAAAACAGCTAAAATATAAGGAGAAAATTGGGAAAATTTCAAGATTTTTTTTTTTTTCAATTCAGATACTTTTTTTGACACAAAATTAGCTGTTCCACACGCGCTCCTAAAAGTATTTTCTATAGTATTCTCTAAATGAATGTTATTTTTTTCACCCGTAACCTTTGATCTTGGAACCTCAAAGTATCGTTCTAGTAGTGCAAGGTATACAGATGTCGCGTGCCGCCACAATAAATTTTCCCAAAGATATCTTCAAATCGATCCGCCCAAATAAAGTTTCGCTAACTACATACCTACTTACTCAACAGAGTACATATATTTAAAAGTAGAACATTATTTCTTTTAACTACACTATTGTATCCCATGATTTTATTTTAAAAAGATTCCGGTCAAGCTGTGTTATTCATCAATCAGTGAAAAAAATCGATTTTATTATACACAATATCGTTTGTCACAATTCGCTTACTATCAGTTGAGACTGTGACGAAGCGTCGCTATTTTACAAGAAAAAATCTTTTTGTAACACTTATAAAAATATGTTATTTATGTTAAATACTAGGAGTGGCTGACAAATAATCTCTTTAAACTGTTGCCAAATAAAATATTTTACTTTTTGTCTCTGCAATGCAGTGTGAGATGTCGATAGCTAATATGTACACGTGAGCGGGAACTACTGTCATTGGATGTTGTCACCGCGCTAAAGTGTCATTGGACGAAAGAAAATAACACGTGGGCGAGAATCATTTGTATAGGATCACATTGATAAATCCCACACCTTTACCTGTTCTAATCGTTACGGGGATTAGAAGACTCGTTGCAAAAATTAAAAGAAAAATAAGTTATAATTTGCATAATTTATCTTAGTATGATTTACTCATCAAATTATATAATTAATTTGTTTTTGGTGTCAGTATCTTTTTTTAATCTTATACATATTACCTATTATTAGTTGTTTCTCATACTGGCCACTATCGCCATGATCGTCTTTTATTTCATAGTTAGGTAGATTATTTTGCAGCCGCCCCTAGTATATTTAGGTAAATGTACGAACAAACTTACAATATAGAATACATATACGTTCATTGAATAAAAATATGTCTAGTGTCCAGTACTTTTTAGATTGTGAATTTAAAATAAAATAATATGTACAAAAAATACATTTTATATTTAAATAAAAATATAAATGTCCAATTTAACTCATAATTAAACAACTTTTAGTTTAACTTTTAAATTCCACAAGTGAAGTTTAATTCCGAAGTACAGACTGACCTGTCGCTGACATGTTGCGGTTCAATTGTGAATTCGGTCAAATTTAGAAAGGCTTTATTTCTTCCTGCTTTACGACTCCCATCTCCTGGAGTAGCGCCTCTATACCATCAGGCATACGCCCTTGGTCCATTTCTAAATTCCATTTGTAATACTGAAACACAATAAAAAATTTACTAAGCATATTTCAAACAATAATTTCCCCCGCGTTGATTCAACCCAGCGGACCTGAATAGGGTTTAAAGCAGTTTAGCTCCTTGTGAAAGACCTTACCTATTTCTGCCGCCAAGCAGTAATGTGAGCATTACTGCGTTCCGGTTTGGAAGGGTAAGGGTGCTAGTGAAATTACAGGCACATGGACTTGTCAACTTATGTCTCAGGACGACGGGCACAGTGGCAATGCCCTTAAGATCTTTGCGATTATCTAAGTGGCACTGCAACTGTTATAGATAGGCGTGTCGCTTACCACCAGGCGCACGTAACTTTATATTATTTTTAAAAAAGTTTTCTCGTGAAGTTTTTTATCGTACTTATCAAATCGCGTTGCACTGTGCCAATCGTCAAAAACACATTTGAAATTGATGAATTAGAATCAGTACAGAGTACTAAAAAGACCGATCTCAAACGTACTGGAATTACATCTATTTGCCAAGAATTTTTGAAATCGGTTACCGGAAAGTGCGCAAACCCGGATTCATATCCTAGTTCGCCACTATACGGAACTTGACACAGGAGATAATAAAAATCGGTTCTCACTAAAAGTATATTGAGAGAGAAAAACACCTAGAATTAGAGAACAGCAGATCAACCATTAAAATAATTGCTCCTGATAGTAAGATTTAGGCGATATTTATAAAAATGAATCTTCATGCGTGAACAGCCACTCTTAGAGGTGGATGATTTTCTTCAAAATTAAATGGGACCACTATGGAGGTACCCTCTTTCCAACAAAAAAGAATCATGAAAATCGGTACACAAATACCGGAGCTATCGCGTAACATACATACAAAAAAAACATACAATCGAATTGAGAACTTCCTCCTTTTTTTGAACTCGGTTAATAAAAGGACAATATTGGAAAAGAAGGACGTCTACGAGAAAAAAGTTTGGGAAGCTCTGGTCTAAACAGTAAATCTGTACGCAGCAGAGGGTCGTAAATTGTGTGTATACTGTGTTTTTATTTTATTTTTTATATACCATACGGTTGCTTGACGTGTACACTAGATTACCTAGTATCAAACTGGGGAATACCATGTACTATGGGTATTAGAGCAACGAAACTCCAGGGCATTACAAACATTTTATGACTACGGTGGTCCAACAGTTTATACTGTGAGCGCTGGACATCGAGTATATAACCAGAAGTAAAGACGAAATGAGGGCCATTCATCCTTGGCACTTTTAAATATCAACTCTCGTTTGCACTGAAATCTAAAAAAAATAATTAAAAAGATGAAATAGTACAGCGCCAACAACTGACCTGTGTGTGCGTCTTCGTATATTCCAAAAATATTCTGTATTTAATGTAATAAAGATAATATCTCTAAATATGGGGGGCTGTTCCATTTGGTGATGTGGGAAAAACAGCAAAATATCTAATTACAAATCAAACGGAATGACATTTCATCGGTAATTAAATATGTAATTGTTCAATTTTCGTCCATTATAGCAAAGCTCAAGTTAAACTAGCGGAGTTGTCACCGTAATGATATGGAGAATAGATTTCAAAAAAATTAAATGACATTTCGTCTCTATTTCTGGTTATATACTCGATGGCACTGGATGAGGAGGTCCCGGGTTCGATTCCCGGTGGGACCAAATTGGGAAACAAACTTTTATAAATTGGTTCTGGGTGTTCTGGGAAGTGCCCCAGTGTGAATTCCGTTGCTCTGGTACTCATAGTATAAGGAATTCCCTAGTCTGAGACCAGACAATTGGTGGGGTTATCTAGCACATTATTATTATTACCCAGAACATTAAACATTGAACCAATTTTGATTTTTTTCCATGTTGGTAATATCAGGAATGAACTAGATTTTAGAAAGATATAATACTAAACATATCATTACAATTATATTTTTAATAAAACTGTAAAAAAGAAATCTTGAGTCACATATCGCACTCCTATTACTATAGTGTTGTAACTCAAAATAAGTGAAATTTAATATTATATCATTACTGAACTTAAAATTTGATTCTCTGCACATCAAAAAACCATCATTAGAATATTGTAAGAAACAATCAAAAGATATCTACTTAACTCAAAATGAGACACACTTTGTGTGAGTTAGTTCTGATCAAAACAATCCCTATTCAAAAACATGAAATTATTTTTTCCATTTTATTGTTAAATGTATTTGAGAAATTGTTTAAGTGTTTATAATAAACTATATTTAATGATTGTTTTTACAGGAAGTGAGTAATTATTTTTTATCGGTTCTGAGAAAGTCCTCTTTTTGAGTTAATACACTGTTATATTAACAGTGCGATATGTGTGTGTGTGTGTGTGTGTGTGTGTGTGTTTTAAAACAAACAATTTAAGGTACCTTGTCCAGTTCCTTTCTCAACGCCAAGACGGCCTTCTCTCTGTCGGCCACCAGCTCCTCCAAGTATTGGTACCGGAGTTTTTTACGCGCGCGGCACTCCCGCGCCGATTGGCGGCTACGTTCTGGAATTTCAGATACAATGCGATTTTATTTAGTTCAAATTTCATAACAGCGCGTGAATATGATGTACACACGAAAATACCATCATCACCACCGACACTCTTCGTTTGTTTGTGGTCAACGTTACGTATTTTCATTATAGAATAGAAATAAAATTTTGTAGATATTATTCATTTTATGAATGTCACGCTGTTATACTATTATGATATTCACCTTAACTAATTCTGCCGCCAAGCAGTAATGTCAGCATTACTGTCTTTCGGTTTTGAAAGGTAAGGGTGCTGGTGAAATTACAGGCACGCGGGACTTGTCAACTTATGTCTGAGGGTGCCCCTTATATCTTTGCGATTTAAAGCTCTGAGTGGCACTGCAACTGTTATGGACAGGAGTGTACCTTACCATCAGGCGCACGACTTGTTTTTATAAAAAAGTGGCCCAAACTAAAAAAAAATGTAGGCACCGAGTTTGTCTCGTCTTTGTCTGCCAGACACGCTGCGGTTTTTTTTTAAAGTGATGAATTACATATTTTGAGATAAGAAAAAAAACCATTGAGATATAAAATGTACTGTGAAAGTCAAGGTTCTCAGTCATCGTCACTTTGCATGTCTTCATTTGACGTCAGTTTAAATAGTAGAGGCTTTCATTGCAGAAGCTATCAAACATTTATTTTTCCAAGACGGAGTACAGTTCAATGCGCAAATGTGTTGCCAGTCACAAAATAAATATCCTATCGACTAAATCTTGCTTATGATTAAGATTCATAAAATTGTAAAAAGCTGTATTTTAAAAATCGACGTAATATTGAAAAAATAAGATTGTGCCTCTGTACTTTACGAATTGATTTCGATACCAATAAGCCAACTGTCAAAAAAAAAGAAAGAAGGCGATAATGCAATGATTAATCATTGAAACGTATGACTTTAACAATTCATTCGTTTGTGCAAAATTTTATCTCCTTTCACAATCTATCGATAAAACTGTCGAAAACAACTCTGCCCGCCTTGTCATCACAAACGTTCTGGTAAGTTTCGAGAAATTGACAATTAGTTTTTTTTTCTTTAAAAAAATGTCAATTACGCTGACTTTGCTTAACAATAAAACTAAATAAGAGAAGAAGAAAAAATCGCTTATATGGGGGTTGTAGATCTTGTTTCGCTTATTCCAGATGTTAATAATTCACCGTCGCCAAAAATGACGATTACGTTAGTTATGTTAAGGAGGGTAGCCCTACAAGACTATTTAAAATTTTATGAAAAATGGCAACCTTGCAAACGTCACTTCCCCTTTCATCTTGAAAAAAAAAATTGTTGTAGACTTTGCTATACCACAGCATAGGTGAAGATACTCACCTAGCTTAGCCTTCATATCTTGTTTATCGAGCTGCGCTTTCCGGCCGGGCCTGCGGCCGCGCTTGCCCCCCTCCCGGCGGTCACCCCCCTCGCCCCCGGAACCCCCCGCTCCCACTGACCCTAACACCCCGCCGCCTACCAACTCCTGCAAAAATAGGAAAGTTTGGTTTATCACATTGTAAGTAACACTCATACATATGTAGGTACTGTCACAGACATTACACGTAGCGAAATTATAATCAAATACTATCGAACTTTATAATCATATAATAAGCAATGCTAATTTAGTGGGACTCATAATTTAGAGGTACGTATTTACATTTGGCAATGTTTAGAAGCAATATTACCCTTGCATATCATAATTACCCTTTCGCTAAGGGCAAAGGAAAACACCGTGTGAGGTTTTCATAGTAGACATAGAAATGTGACTTCAATGATTGTTGTAAACTATAAATCCAAAGTGTTTTTTTTCACGGCATAAGTTTAGTAGCGTAGGTAATTAACTGTAACGGACTTCATAATTACGGTGTACGTAACTCGTGACGACCCAAATTAGTCATTAACATGTGCTGGTTTCGTTAAGACAACAACAGTTCATGTTTTTTACGATATAGATGAGCAATAGGACATTTTTATTTCTTTATATAAATGATCCAGGCAACACCAATTTTATCTGGTCTGAAAATAAGGAATTCCGAAACTGCGAGTATCTACTCAAAGCACCCAGATCACAGCCAATTTAGGGAATTCGTTTTCTCAGGGGATTGTCTTCCGAATGAGCAGTAGAGTTTAATATATGACGATTTCAAGTGTAATTGGTAGGCCAATAGTAATTTGCTTACCTATGAAATAAAGATGATATGAATTTTGAATATATGGATTCGAATTCAATTGTTCCTCATGAATCACGCGTAGTGCTAACCACTGGATTACCGGTCCCTGAATGACATAACTAGTCATCCCTAGAGATGTGCGCCGATTACAAAATCGTTAGCGGCGGCGTAATCGGCGTTAAATGTAATAAATGTTAAAAAAAAACACCGAAATGTTGTGTTAATTCTTGCATTAATTTTGACAGTTTTATATACCTTAAATTGAAAATCCGTACCTGAGAAGCATTACACTGTAAGCGCCATTTTTGTAATTTTATTTGGGAAGCAATTTTATGTCGAAAAATAGTTAGTATGACAATTAGGGTAGCTCGAAAGGTTATTAAAACTCAATTAGTTTTATTTCAAGCCATTCTAAATGTTGTACATGTTGCATTTCGGCACAAAATCGCGTCCTCTGTAAAATTACAAAAATAGCACTTACAGTGTAATTGCTTATAAGGTACGGAAATTAGCAGGCAATGTACTACGGCGTTTGACAGTCCACAATCAGGTTTCATACACCATCTAGTAGAAAAATCGTCAATGTGCCTACCAATTTCAATCAAGTATAAATAAGACGAACGTAGATGGGAATCTAATTCCTTATAATAGTACAGAAATACGATACAATAACTTTTTTTTTATAAAAAATAACAAACAGTACAGAGTATTAAAAAACCGAACTCAAAACTTCGTGGAATTACATCTATTTGCCAAGTTTTATTGAAATCGGTTACCGGGAAATGCGCGAAAACGAATTTATTATGTATGTTAGAATTTTGTATGTATAACGCATTTGTGATTTGACGATACTTTATTTGTAGGGAAGAGGGTACCTACGTAGTGGTCCCATTTAAATTTGAAGGAAATATTCCTCGTCTAAGGTTGACAAACTAGGTCTCAGCCTGGCCTTTGCCAGGGCGTTTATTATTATTAAACTTAAAAACCAAGAAGTTTTAACAGGTTCATTATAATTCGTTTTGACGAGAAAATTGGATGAATCCGGTTTCGTTCACTTTCCGGTAACCGGAATTTCAATAAAACTTGGTAAATAGATGTAACTCCTCTAACTTTTGAAGTCGGCTTTTTTAATACTCTGTACTGAGATTATTTGTATCTAATCATTTTTTGTATGATATGTTTGACGTTCAAAATCAGTCAGTCAATGAATGATTAACAATGGAACCGATACTATCAAAATAAAATAAATTTTAAATCATCGCCGGCGGCGGCGGGCGCGGCGCGCATCTCTAGTCAACACCACGATGCATTGATCGCGATGCACTGAAAGTACGCCTGCGCTCAAACTCCGGTCGGTTAATTTGAGCGACGTCATGCCTTCCCGCATACACGGACACGTAACGACAAACTCCCAATACAATGGCGTTTGGCTATAACAATTACATTCTTCGTGCACCAATTTCAACACTGACGATGTTGTTGTAGACGTGCGTCACGAACGTGCACGACCGCGCCTTTTGTTTGTGCCACTTGGTAACACTCGAGAACTCACTTTCCTTGTTAAATACTGAGTAACTCTTGTCGCTTGAGTTCTTTCACATTTACATTACTTAATATTACGGTCACATTATTTAGGGAATACAATCTATTTCATAATGATGAATTTTCTTTGGTCGAGCGCGAACAATCAACAACACCTGACGATGTGTCGTAGAGAGGCGAAACATGTGTCGGGTGTATTTTTTTTAATGATACCAAGTAGAGGGACGAACAAGTCGTGTGTCTCGTGTTAAGAGTCTATACTACCTCAGCTCGAATTAAAAATTTTCCCATACTAATACTGTTCATTTTGCTCGAGTCGAGCCGCAGGGACACTTGGCTCTATTTCAGAATTTATTCTTTTACTGCCTCCGTGGCCGAACGGTTACTATACTGGACTGCCACGCCGAGGTCCCAAGTTCGATTCCCGGGCCGGGAGGAACATTTGTATGGCCTACATTTATTTCTCTCGTGAGTTTGGGTTTAATTTGCGGTTGTCTGTGTATGTCCATGGTACCCGCGACACAGGGTTTTCCTAATGCGGGGTTATGTTGAGTGTGTGCGTTGTTATTATTATTATTTTACAAACGAACTTAAAGCCATTTGAAAAATGTATATCGTATAGTATTCGTGTTCTATTTAGTGCACTTGTCGGGTCGGGTGCATGGCGGGCGTAATACCGTATATTTATAAATACTCGCTGTTCTCCCGACCTGACA
Organism: Hyposmocoma kahamanoa; assembly: GCF_003589595.1. Classification (NCBI taxonomy): domain Eukaryota; kingdom Metazoa; phylum Arthropoda; class Insecta; order Lepidoptera; family Cosmopterigidae; genus Hyposmocoma; species Hyposmocoma kahamanoa. The sequence goes on along the minus strand of NW_020653754.1, from coordinate 885,889 downwards.
CGGGCCCGACCCGCACCCGTTCTTTGTGTGTTTCACGCTTAAGATACTTGCCGATTGTCGGCCAGGGTGCGCCAGACGTTCAAGAAAGGAATGGTCTCCTCTTGTGCACCATGCTAGTTACGCATGCGCATACTATACAACCCAAAAGACGCGCAACATGTACACAACACCATTAAATTTGACGCTGAAAAGTTCACCATTCTAACAAAACGCAGTGTTCAAAGGACTTAGAAAAAAACTGACTGTTTGTGTTATTAAGAATCGAGCTAATAAGGCTTTGCTACCTAAAGAATTTATGTCAATGACGTCACACGTTATAGAAAGCTCGCTTTTCAACAAATGTCACTTTTCAAGTGTTTATTTAAATTGAACCTTATACAAACGTCATAATCACATATAGTCATTATATAAATATTTTATGGTTCACAAACCCGTGTATCTCCTCTTCTATTGTTGTGTAGTTTTCTATTAATGTCACAATGACCAGGGAAGTTGAGTAACAGTAAAGCTTAGCGATGCGCGGCTTTGAATGTTACTAATACTAATCATTCGAATGGGCAAATCATTCGCCTAAGTCGAATCCATCATTCGACTCGAGTCGAACGATTAACAATATCGAATGCCGAAATTATTATATCGTAACACCTCATTCATCATGTCCGTACCAAAATATCCCTGTCCCCCATCACATTTACAGTATTTACCATTATGTCAGAGGGGGCTAGGTGATCACGAGCAGAAATGCTCTATGGAATCTATGGATTAGTACTACTAATTAGTAATGAATGATCATTCAATCATTCGAATACGAAAATTAGTAGGTTACTAATTTTGGCAGGATTAGCGATTACTAATGAGTCGAATATCGAAATCATTCACAATCGCGCATCGCTAGTAGAGCTCTAGTGAAAGAATTCGTCCAGAGAAGTACTGCCACGTTCCCTATTTCTGCCGCCAAGCAGTAATGGGATCATTACTGGCGTTCCCGTTTTTGAAGGGTAAGAGTACTGGTGGAAGTACAGGCACAATGGATTTAGCAACGTATATCTCAGTATACTATAGTACTGTAATTGGCTCCAGTTAGCTTTAACTAATTTTAATACAAAAATTATTAAGCTGATGTTGTTGTAAATAAAATAAATAAAATATGTATTAGAACTTAATTTCTTTTTACATTATGTGTAAATGTACAAAGGTCCATTACTTAAAAAGAGTAGTACAGTACAGACCGTTCAATAACAAAACATTATATTCACTTCATACTTCTTAAAGTTCTTTCTACATATTTATTCACGTCTCGTTGAAAAAAACCAAGCTTATTATTCATCTTGCACAATAATGCACTTTATGCATTTACAATAAGAAAGCCATTGTATCTAAGAGACGTAGGTCTGCCAATTGACGAGCGTCTGAGTAATGAGGCTTCAGTGTCAACGAACCATGTTGTATGATAGAGTTGTTTGTCGCGCCTTTTCAAGTTATCATCGATTTTGCGCGTGCCTTTTTACAATACAAGTCGAAGAATTGAAGTACCTATCTCTCAAGTATATTAAATACATAGTTTGATACACAATTTATAATAAACTGGACTAAAGAGCACAAACCGAATGTTTTATTGTATACGCCAGTACGTGGACAGCACAAAAATATTACCGCACACAAAAATGTCACCACTTCCTTTGTGCCATAGTTGCTTTATTTATTTTATTGTTTTAAGAAAAAAATATACAAAAATATTATAAAACACCGTTAAACCCTACTTGAGTTTGTCTTGATGCCATTCATTCCTTCTGCTACGAACGAACTAATATAAAATATTTAAAACAAATCCTATATATCAATCCTACAAGTAGGTAGACATTGTATTTATCTTTATTTGGAGGTATACATTGTCCAACAATAAAAAGAAGCAACGGCAAAGTATTTTTATATTCCACTAGATACTGAGCGAACCGTCCAGAAACAGGTTTGTTAACAAGTGTACAGAATGCTCCAAAAACAAATGTTAGCACATTAAGTAAAGAATAAGTTTAATTTTAAACTTATTCTAGCTTAGAACTTAAACCTTATTGGTAGGTCAATGTATTCTAGACATTATTTAAGGAGTAAAATTTTATGACAAAAATTAGTGTCTGAACATTATCTGTGTATGTTGAAAAATACTTTTGAGTACGATTTCAATATTTTTATGATTGTTTTGATAACGAATTTCTTTAGGTGATTTTAGATTAATTTGTTCTGGTACAATATATTCAGATGTTCGTTTGCCATAGTAGTTGTTAAATTTAGGCTTTTGCAATATTGTTTTGGTTATTTGTCTTGTAATTAAATTGTGAGATATTAGATGTTGAATTTCAGATCGAAACTATTGTTCTTTTAAAATTTGGAGTCTATATTTTTAATGAATAGAGATAATTTTAGAATATTTAGATATTTCGTTATCATTGGTTATTTTATTTTTAACATTGTAGGGTAGTATCATTTTCAATAGTCTCAGTTGCAGTTAAATGAGAAGAAAATGTACGGCCATAGGACGTTAATCCATATGATATTATACTCTCAGCCAGTGCCGTATACATTGTGATTCTAATATTAAAAGGTATTCTATTACGGATGATGTAAAATTTTGCCTATATAGCTCGTAATCTGTTGCAAACCCAATCAATGTGAGGACCCCAGTTAAAATTATTATCAATTATAACACCCAGATAGTTTAGTTCTGTTACCTGCTGTAGCTGCACGCACTTGTATTGTACGTCAGTCGATTTTGCGTGCAAGCATTGGTGACTATGTCCTGTGATGGAAACAGAACTTACCGTTTTATTGTGACACGAGTGTATGTAACAGTTCCGTTTTTTCGTTATTTAGAACAAGTCCAGCATCGTGGGACTATGCTTATACTGATTCATCGAGTATTTATATACTCGATGTCTCGATGTACTGGATTCAATATAAAATGGCCAATGTAAATCATTGAATTTTGTCAGTACGTAATGTTCATATTTCGCTATGGAGAAGCAGTAGGCGGCAACTATATACATAGGGCGCACTATAAGTTTCCGGAACTGCCCACTTATATAAACAATATTTAAAAAGTAATTACAACATTTGAAAATGGAACTCTGGCTGTAGAATACAGTTTGTTTCATCTGACTGTCACTTGTTTTTATATTGTGGCGTCATTTTAGAAATTGGTTGTCTACATCACCATGGAATTTAACTCGTGAAAATTTTCTTAGTATGATTTTCTACGACTTTAAGTGTAATTTCACAGCTCAACAGAGCTTCGCTCGGCTTCAAACTGCTTTTGGTGATGAAGCACCATGCAAGGCGACTATTTATAGCTGGTTTGCAGAATTCAAACGCGGTCGTGTGAATTTCAGTGACGAATTTCGTGATGGTCGCCCGTCAACTGCTGTGAACAACAAAGACATCGATGCTGTGCGCCGTATGATCAAAACAGACAGGCAACATCTTTAGGCTATATGTAGACTCCTATATTTAACAAGATGTTATCTAATTATGTATTGCAATATATCATATTTCTGCAATTATTGTTGAGGAATGCAATACAGTGAATGATCTCAGGCCTGCTGTAGAATGGCTTGTACTTGTATTACGCAAATTTCAAAAATACAAATGCCTACAGGATCTCAAACAGAGGCCCTTGGTTCTAATCCGGGCTTGCACCTCTGAGTTCTCGAAATTTAATTTGAAGTTTACGATGGGCTTGCCGGTGAAGGAAAACATCGTGATGAAAACTGCACGTCGAAGAAGGTTCACAACCCTTGGAAAACGTGTGAAGTCCCCAACCCGCTGTCCCAATGTGACCCAATGGTCAGCGTTGCGAATTATGGCCTAAACCCTCGCCTGAGAGAAAACCCGTGCCCAGCAGTGGGACGTGTTTTCTTCAATACTATAATTTCCCCTTACCATCACCCGGGGATTAGGCGTAGGCTTGGGTTTCACCCCTATGTCGTGGACATTCCAATGATTCGTACGAAGCGTTACGCTTCCACATTTATATGGCGAACGGCTATGGGGTGGAATTCTGAACGTTATAAACTGGGGCCTTTTCAAAGCGAAAGTGAATAGGCATTAGTTAGGTGTGCATGCTCCATCGTCGACCTCATCGTCAATTTCTATCAGGTGAGATGGAAGTCAAATGCACACTTATATATATATATTTTTTGTCAATCTACAGAAATTACGAAGTTCCTGAGAGGTAGAAGTTCCAAGACACATGCGAAGTTAAAAACATCTTAGTGCATTATAATTTTCAATCTACAGATTGATTTGGGGCAATACTCCATGGCGAATCTACAACAATTGTCTTTTTAACGGAACGAGTTATGCACTAATGGACTGACACGAGGTTAGAGACCGGTTTACATTGAGCCAGTAATTGGACGCAATGCTTGGGCTTTTTGTTTCAGCCAGTGGGTTTGTGTAAAGGCGATCTATTAACCAATATAACGAACTGGGTTGAAACTAGTGTCCTAAACGCGCCTAAACCAGCATAAACGTCGAACGTGAAGACAACATGCATGCTATGGCAAATCTTCGTTTTTTTGTAAAGCTGTGGCCTGGGTTTCGAAAATGATTTAGATAATTTCAGGCTGATTATTAAGAAACTTTCTAGACGTTGAGTGTGGCTCTGCTGTTACTATAGTCGTCACAAAATAAGAGGCACCTTTTGATACTTATCATAGCAACTTAAATAGGGGCGTGAACTAATATATCGGTAACAGTATTAAACGATTCTCACAAGAAATCGATACGAAATTTTATGAGACTGTGATCGTTTAGATTAGTTTTCGGGTAATTGGTTTTCAGTTCTACATAGAACAATTAACATTTCTTTAAGCAATATAGAGTTAAATATAAATAATAAGTAAGTAAGTATTTTAAACGATCACAATGACAACCAGTAATTGTTGTTGTAATGTAGTTACATTAACAGAGCTCACAAGGACAACCTGTAGTTAAATCGCAAAATTTTAAAGCAAAACAAAAAGACTGCACTAGTTTAAATTTGTATTCACTTTCAGAAGATGAGCCAAAATCATCCGTAGAGCCAGTACTTATTACCTGTATGCATAATTATTTTATTTTCAATCGTACTATCAGTTTTAACACCTCTGTCAAAATCAAAATTAAAAGTCAATATTTGTGAAATTGAATTGAATCGAAGAAATTCGACGATTAATTTATTACAACACTATTATTGGAATAAATTAGATTGAGGACGTAATTGTTTTTAAGACGTTTCGAAGTAACTCAAAATTGCACTTCATTTGGGAATTCATGCGAAAATAATGCTTGAAATATGTTCTACCATATTATATTTCATGCTTCACTAAAATTAATGTATTTTTAAAATCCATTAAGTTAATAATTGCGTTTACTGTTTCATTGATTGCATTCAAAGTTACATAGGTACTATTGTCTTCCGTGGCTGTCATTGTACTTATGTCAACTAAGCTGGAACAAAAGCCAAAATACTGATCTCAGGCCAGCTACACAATGGCCTATTCGAACTTATTACCTCTAAGAGGTTTTCATACCATGGCCATAATAACTACTCATCAAATTTGGTATTAGAGCTTTAACTACGCAGTTCGTTTTAATTCGCGCTTTGAGAAACGACAGGAGTGTGACATTCAAAACTGATTTTACTCCTAAGAATGGTACGTCGTCCGAAGAATTTTAGAAACTATACTTTGATTACACGAACAATAATGGTGGAGGCAAATCCCAGCGCCAGTACTTCAAGATCAATATATCAGACCCATTGTTTGAAAAATCTCAAATTATAAGCTGTATGTATATTGTCTGGAGCATTCTATATATTCCCATCAAGTTTATCTGATGATAGTCAAGGTAAAATCAAAATGAGAAATGTAGAAAAACGTATTGTATGTAAAAGAAATACAGTAGAGTTTTGTTTGGGTATTCTAACTATGCGTGACAAAAAATAACAGTGATATCGGTTGGTCATATTTCCAGATTTAAAAATAGTTTTCAAACTCCTTGGAGAGTTCTACAGAGTAAAAATAAACGCATGCAAACTGATTTCTCTTTTCTTCCTTATTCATAAATTTGGAATAATGATGGTTACTTTTTTCGTAGTTATATTGCTTCTAAATTTAAAGATGATACCAGCCAGTATAGTAACTTAATAAAAAAAATCGTTATTTAAGTATGTTAATTCGTTAATGTATTTCAAATTGCTAGTGTCAGTTTATGAGTAGGTATTGCTTGCAGTTTGGATAATAGATATGGAGAGATATTCGAAAGTAGACTTAAATATTTGCAAACAAAGATAAGGGACTCAATTCGTAAAAATGCGATATAAATTGTACACATACATATTTATTGATGTTGACGAAAGATAAATTTGCTGCGTCACTTATTTGCTTGATTTTCGGCACGTGTAAATCGGTTTTCAAAACAATATGCTAATTGAAACCAAAAATTAATTAATTCGACTAAATATATATTCAATCGAAACAATTAAAAAGCATTTGTTGTCAAAAGAACAAAAAATTCAGAACGCATATTGCGCATTTAAAATATGCCGGTCGGTTCCGGTATCTAAGTGAAAATTTGCGTAGTACATTCCGGTTAAAACCTTGATCTAGACTACTTGACATGCGCAAAATATTGATGTAGGTCTGCACATAATTGCAACAGCATACAATAGTATATGCCGTGTAATACGCAGTTCGCTTGTTTCTCGGTTAGCAACAAAGCGCCGGCGATACAAAACTGCGTCGTTCACAACCCATGTACATTTTGTGCGGCGTAGTAACTTTCAATTTCATAACCTTAAAATAAACCTAATGTAAACATTACTAACACTGTAATTAAGCTTTATTTCACCGCCGGTGACTACGTAGTAAACATCTATATGTATTTTCTCACAAGAATCTTGTAGGAAAGTGATATTGACTTACGTTTTGATGTAATAAACGCGGTGCCGTGTCCGACTTAGTGACTGCCTCAGCACAGACTGTTCGGCGTTTTGCGCCGCGATCGGTTCGCGTTGCGCAGAGCGACAGGGCAGAGCTAAACCGCGCGTTCTCTTTTTAAAAAGCAAAACTGTTTTAAACGAATACAGTTTCAAAAGAGAATTTGGGAGACTACAGAGAGGTACACCTCGAGAGTGAAACCACACGAAGTGTCGCAACAAGTTATTGTGCTCCCCACCATGAGCAAAGTGACCTTATCGTGTTGCACTCGGTAACAGTGAATGATATAGATGCCTAGTAGTACTTGTGCGTCGCAGTTGGTGATATTTTTATTGCCTCACTATAATACGACTAACATTAAACGAACAATCCCTTTCAATACTAAATTTTTATTGTTGGAGTATCATTGTTTTAGACGATACGTAAATGAATAATTAATATGTCACTGTAAAAAAAAATAAATCGAAGTCTTCATCGGTCTTGAGGAATCTTTAATTTCGTAATTGGATATTATATTTTTTATAAATAAAATTTATTTATGGCGCATCTAGATTTTGTAAAATGACCTTAATGTCCTATGCAAGGTCAGTCTGAACATCTGTCGCATTAAATAAAAGATCGTCTCCGAATTAGCACATTCTTTAGGTTTTTGTTTAGATTATTATTATACTTTTATTAATTTACAAGACTCTAGTCATTAATAATGTACAATATTAATTAATTTATAGCATAAAACTTATTAACACAGATCGGTCAATCTCGGACATGTGTTCAATACCCAATTTTCGTGACAATTTTTATTATTCAAGTATTCGATTATTTTATCGTGCAATATATTAATATTAAATATTTAAATAATAAAAATTGCCGCGAAAATTAGGTAGTGAACACCAGTCTGAGAATGAACAAAAAAATTGTTCACAATAAAAAAAAACCACACCAATTATCCGGTATCAAACTAGGTACGCTACCCAGAACACCTACACCAGAACCAAGTAAGAAAAGTTCATTTCCCAAATTGGTCCTACCGGGAATCGAATTAGGGACCTCCACATCCTTGGGTCGCCGAGGTCGTCAAATTTTTAATAAATCGATGGTTTTTTTTTTTGCTTTATTTTTTCAGTTTTCACGCTACCTTTGTCAATGGAGATGTTAATGACAGTGGTAGCGGAAAAATTATCTCTTTTACAATTCGTCATATCTCCAAAATTACCTGGAACTCTATATTCGGTGACAACTACGCAGATGCTACCCTACGTCGTTAACAAAAATATAACTGCATTGTTATTATAGACGCTTTATCATTCGTCACGATTCGCCCTTCACTGACACATACTGCGTAATAAGATATAACTGCGAATATGCTAACCTAGGTCGTCAATGGTAATGACAATTTACAATGTAAGAGAGAAGCAGTGTACTACACAATAGTTATTTTACAATTCGTCACATTTTGTACCACAATATGTCATAATTCTTTGTTGAAAATTGTATCTTCCGTTATTAACATAGAGTTGAAACTTCTAGTTTCGAAAATAGCAGACGTGTAGGTTTGTATTAGCAGTAGACCTCCTTGTGAAAGAGTTCGTCCAGGGAAATACTGCCACCTTATCCATTTCTGCCGCCAAGCAGTAATGTGAGCATAGGGGTGCTGGTGGCACATGGGACTTGTCAACTTATGTATCAGGATGACGGGGGCAGTGGCAGTGATCTTCAGATCTTTGCGATTTAAAGCTTTAAGTGGCACTGCAACTGTCAGGCCTCCTCCACCGTCATTTGATGTCATAAAAAAATTGTGTTTATTTATACATTATTATTATTGCCTAGGTGTGCTCGCGATTATATATACACAAATATAATATCACCAACGTACCTCATAAAGTATGCGACCAAATAACATACCGTAAAGGGAAAAATATCTTGACAAAATTTTATTTAAAATTTTTATTGAATTGATATTCAATTATTTTTTATGTGAAATTACTCCACTAGTTTGTTATAATTATTAATGCGGATCGAAGGAATTATCTTAGTATTAATAATTAATACAAAGATCGATCGATCGAAGATCGAAATAACTGCCTCCGTAGCCGAACGGTTACCACGCCGGACTGCCACGCAGGGGTCCCAGGTTCGATTCCCGGGCCGGGAGAAATATTTGTATGGCCTACATTTATTTCTCTCGTGAGTTTGATTGTAATTTGTGGTTGTTTATGTGTGTGTCCATAGCACCCGCGACACAGGGTTTTCCCCAGTGCGGGGCTATGTTGAGTGTGTACGTTATCATTAAAAAAAAAAATAAAAAAAAAATTGTTAATAAGTATTAATAATAATGACAATAAAGACAATATAAAATTTATTTTTATCATAAAAAACGATATTGTGGCTTAATTATAAAAGCTAGGTATGTCGTGTCGTTGACTTTTTTTAACCGACTTTAGGTTAGTTACGCGACTATAGGTTTGTTACGCGATAACTCCGTTCGGCATTTATGAACCGATTTTGATGATTATTTTTCGTTGAAATGAGGGTAACTCGGTATTGGTCTCATTTAAATTTGAAGAAAATATTTCACCTCCAAGGGTGGCAAACTAGGGGACGAATGACTTTTGAGGTCGGTTTTTTTAGTACTCTGTACTGAGATTATTGGAAATTCACTAATGACTAATATTTCAACCGACTTCAAAAAAAGGAGGAGGTTCTCAATTCGACTGCATGTTTTTTGTATGTATGTTACGCGATAATTCCGGCATTTGTGAACCGATATTGATGATTCTTTTTTTGTTGGAAAATGGATACCTCAGATATGGTCCCATATAAATTTGAAAAAAATATTCTACCTCTAAGGGTGGCAAACTAGGGGATGAATGACTTTTGAGTTCGGTTTTTTTTAGTACTGTGTACTGATATTATTGGAGATTTACTGATGACTAATATTTTTGTAGTAAGTGTAATGATATTAGCAAGAGTTCGGAATTGCATACGTCGTGGTGTGCCCTTCGCATAAAAACCACAAATATAAAATCACGAATACAACCACAAATTCTTCTGTAAACGGACTAATACTCTCGCCAACATTACTGTACACAATTTTCATGTATAGTTGCGACTTGTGTGCGTGACAGGACGTCGGGCGCGTTAGAGGCGCTCTTTCAAATTGACATGTCTTCTTTAGGAAATGAAACTATTTTTTCGGATCTAAATTGCGTATATTGCGTATAGCAAAGCACTGGCAATATTTGAAAGGAGGACAAGCAACTGAATATAACAAAAGATTTTAGAATTGTCTGTGCGTTTGTGCATGCTAATCTCTACATCGGCTGAACCATATTGGAGGTCCTTGTCGGTAATGTATTAAGATAAACTTGGCCTAGCATTTAGCGTTTGTTTTATTTGAATCGGTTGATGAATAAAATGATATGTCGAGTTCTTAGGTTTTCGCGATTGTTACACATTGGAAATGAAACCATTTATGGGTTCTAAATCGCATATTTTTGTTTTTTTCAAACAAACCAAAACATCGTTTCGAGCCCTTTATTTTTAAAAACCTTCACGATTGATTGGGATCGTAAACTCATTAACGAGTTATATCTAATATAAATACAAACCAACCTATTTTTGTATGTCATGTAGCGTAAATTGAAATTTACGCTACATGCGATTTTACAAAATGATTTTATTTAAACAATTTAAATTAATTAATAACTTTTGTAACAATAGTGAAAAATAGGGTGGTTTGCATTTATATTAGATATAACTCGTTGATGAGTTTACGATCTCAATCAATCGTGAAGGCCTTTAAAAATAAAGGGCTCGAAACGATGTTTTGGTTTGTACGAAAAAAACAAAAATATGCGATTTAGAACCCACGAATGGTTTCATTTCCAATGTGTAACAATCGCGAAAACCTAAGAATTCGACATATCATTTTATTCATCAACCGATTCAAATAAAACAAACGCTAAATGCTAGGCCAAGTTTATCTTAATACATTACCGACAAGGACCTCCAATATGGTTCAGCCGATGTAGAGATTAGCATGCACAAACGCACAGACAATTCTAAAATCTTTTGTTATATTCAGTTGCTTGTCCTCCTTTAAAATATTGCCAGTACAGCGTATTTACGATTTTATTATTGAATCAAATAACTTACTCATCGTGTCTTATGATCAATGAGCGGAAAAAGGTATTCCACATACATAGATACAATAGGATATAACTACAAGGAGCGATATGGAGTTGTTAAAACCACCAAATATTAATTAACTATTTTATCGAATTCCGAATACCCGGAAAAGCTTTTACTGCATATCGTAAGACAAAACTACTGACCTAGGAAGTCGAAGTCGGATTTTAAAGCAATTCTAATGGTGCCATGTAAAAAAGTGCAGTTAGATAACTGACCTTTTACCAAAGCAGAAATTAAAAAGTAACTAGAATGGTCACTTTCACCGCACCGCGCCCCGCATATTGACGGTCACATTGACGGAACGGCACCAGGGCTGTCAGTTCTCTACTGCTTTTTACATGGCTCTATTAGAATTAATTTAAAATCCGACTTCGACTTCCTAGGTCAGTAGTTTGTCTTACGACGCAGTAAAATCATTTGCGGAAATCCGGAATTCGAAAAAGTAATTAATTAATATTTGGTGGTTTTAACAACTCAATGTGGCTCCTTGTGGCTATGTCTATATATGTGGAACACCTTTTTCCGACTATTGCTTATTTTCATCCTTAATTAACAAATTACGACTGCATTCAGTCCACCTTGTTGAATAATAATAATGAAAATAGGCTGTATCCATATATAGTCCCACTGCTGGACAATCTCATAGTGAAAGTATGCACGCTAGGGCTGTAGTTGACACGCGAACCCAATGTGTATTGGGAACTTGACACCAGGGTTGTTGCGAATATCAGCATCCACATCTGCATAAATTAAAGTCATCGACGACTAGACGTGGGCTGGGGTTCCACCCCTATGTTGTGGATACTCCCCGGATTCGCATAAAGCGTTTCGCTTCCACATTTGTATGGCGAGCGACTAGAGAGTGGAATTCCCTGCCTGCGGACTTGTTCCCTCGGACGCTATAACTTGGACCTTTTCAAGGCGAGAGTGAATAGGCATTATTTAGGTGTGCATGCTACATACTCGACCTCATCGTCACTTTCCATCAGGTGAGATGAAGGTCAAATGCGGTCAAATTTTTTTATTTGTTGTTTAAAAAAAACAAATCGAATATATAACCAGAAATAGACACGAAATGTTATTTAATTTGTTTGAAAACTATTTTGCCATATCATTACGATGACAACTGCGCACCGATTAGCCAGCCCGAATTCGAAACAATTGACGGGTGTTGTCAATTGTTTCACTTCAAATCGACCAGTTTCACTTGAGCTTTGCTATAATGGACGAAAATTGAAAAATTACATATTAAATTACCGATGAAATGTAATTCCGTTTGTTTTGTCATTAGATGTTTTGCTGTTTTACCCACACCACCTAATGGAACAGCCCCCATAGTGAGAGATATTATCTTTATTAAAATAAATACAGAATATTTTTGGGATAAACGGAGTTGTACACACAGGTCAGTTATTATAAATAAATAACGCACACACTCAACATAGCCCCGCACTAGGGAAACCCTGTGTCGCGGGTGCCATGGACACACACATAGACAACCACAAATTACACCCAAACTCACGAGAGAAATAAATGTAAGCCATACAAACATTTCTCCCGGCCCGGGAATCGAACCTGGGACCTCTGCGTGGCAGTCCGGCATGGTAACCGTTCGGCCACGGAGGCAGTTAGTTATTGGCACTCTACTATTTCAACTTTCTAATTTGTGATTTCAGAATTGATATTTAAAAGTGATATAAGGTCCATTTGCCTGATGAGTTGCCAGTGCTGGATGGCCCTTATTTCGTCTCTATTTCTGGTTGTATACTCGATGATTAAATTATTCGCATCCGCATTCATCGGTGCTGATATTCATTGCGGATGTTCGAGTCGTGACATGACTTAAACGTGGCACGCTGGAATAATTGACAAACCTTCCAGAAACAGACTGTAAGCCTAAAAAGCAGCTCAAATGTTATTTAAACTATAATTTCGATCAAATAACACAACGATTAAGCTAGGCAGATTTGTTGTTTTCATGCAGATTCATTGTTTTGTACATAAATGTTTCAAAATGATTGAAATAATATTTTATTATACAATACCAAACAAAATAGAAAGCTTTTTCATGTAGATAGATACAGGAAGAATAAATGTACTTCAAATGTACTTTATGTTTTTAATCACCTGTACAGTTATAGTAGTACCAACACGTCAACACGTTCAAGTGACAATCACCATTGCCATTCGGTTGGTCATTTTAGATTATTATTGTAACATCACACACACCTAACATAGACCCGCACTAGGGAAACCCTGTGTCGCGGGTGCCATGGACACACGCACAGACAACCAGAAATGACACTCAAACTCACGAGAGAAATAAATGTAGGCCATGCAAATATTTGTCCCGGCCCGGGAATCGAACCTGGGACCTCTGCGTGGCAGTCCGGCATGGTAACCTTTCGGTCACAGAGGCAGAATGTACATTTTTCGCGTTTGGCGATGCGTAAACAACACGTGTGCAAGTTTCCTCACGATATTTTCCTTCACCGATCAAGAACTGAATGGCAGACAAAAAGTCCTATGTGCCTGTATTTTTACCCTTCAAAACAGGATAGCAGTAACGCTTACATTACTACTTGGCGGCAGAAATAGGTAAGGCGGCAGTACTTCCCTAGACGAACTCTTTCAGAAAGAACTCTAGAGCAACTACAATAGGTAAAAACCAGTTAATTTTGCTGAACAGAATAAGCCCTTTAAAGTACAGCATACACTTGCAAACAGTAATAGGTATGTGTATGTTGGATATGCAGCCGAGATAAAATCAATACTAGACGGCATTCACAGGAAGTAAAATCACAAACACGCCCGTCCTGCTCTACCGGCAGCGGCAACGATGCAACTACCTGAATACGTACGTTTGTTTAAGTTTCGCAACGTCGTAATACCTTGTAACGTGGGTATGTTAAGCTGTTAAATGAAGATAAAAACATGGAATAGTTATCGACATTTTCTTTAAAACATACATCCGTTCATGTACATCGATTGAACACAAAAAAAACACTACATTTTTTCTACTGTTCTGCTGCTGACGTAACACCGAAGGTGTCAGCTGTGTAAAATTTGCCCTGAGCTGAAGACCTTTTGGCTTGTTGCAGCGCAAATTTTTAGTAGCAGTAAAGGTCCTTGTGAAAGAATTCGTCCAGGGATGCCAACTTACTGGTTGCTGGTGAAATTACAGGCACATGGGACTTGTCAACTTATGTCTCAGGTTGACGGGCGCAGTGGCAGTGTCCCTAAGATCTTTGCATTTAAAGCTCGGAGTAGCACTGCAACTGTTTGGATAGGCGAGTCGCTTACCACCAGCCACACGACTTGTTCGTCCCGTCATTTGGTATTATAAAAAAAAAGCACGCACAATTTCTTGTTATTTTATGACCTATGTATAAACGTTTGTTATCCTTTGGCGTGATGATGGAAACGTAACGGCTGGCACCAATTTAAAAAGTTCTTACTTGATTGGTCCAGCTTATTGGTGCGTATGTGTGACCCCAACTACAATTTAGTTTTACAAAATTTTCATCGCACTATACACCAAACGACCGAAATATGAACGAATGAGTTGTTGGTATATGGCGGTGTCTAGATTTATATTTCACCTGCACCTTTGTTGATAGTGGCAACGTTAAAATTATCACTCATTATCAGATATCGGAAAAGGCAGAGTGTATTTTTTTTTATTGAGGAATGACAAGCAATTGCACATGGTGGTTATAGAAAATAAAAATATCGGTTTAGCTTATTAGCTATATATATATGTACTATTATATACTATATATATATTATATGCATATATTAGCTATATATATATGTACTATTATGTACTATATATATATATATGTATATATATGTACTATTGTACAATCAAGCACATCATTCACAGATTACTACAAAAACATAAAATTTTCAATTGAAGCATAATCGCTAGTGTATTTTTTTAAAAGTACAATGCTGACAAAGAAAATAAGTTTAAGAAACAAACAAACTTAATAACATTACTAAGTATAATTAACAAAAAAATTAAAAAGTTACCTTAACTTCAATAAAGTAACACATATAGAGTAGATATAATACATAACAAATACCTACCCGAATTACTGTATTGTATTTAGTTATACGCTTTCTTGATATTAGTTTACTAAGGTTTTTTTGATGACACCAAGTGACGGGACGAACAAGTCGTGCGCCTGATGGCAAGCGATACAGTTGCAGTACCGTTCAGAGCTTTAAATCGCAAAGATCTGTGGGGCACTGCCACTGCGCACGTCACCCTGAGGCATAAGTCACAAATCACAGCCTCCACGCTTTTTTTATACAAATATAAGTGCGCATTTGACCTCCATCTCACCTGATGGAAAGCGATGATGAGGTCGAAGATGGAGCAGGCACGCCTAAATAATGCCTATTCACTCTCGCCTTGAAAAAGCCCAAGTTATGACGTTAAGGGAACAAGTTTGCAGGCAGGGAATTCCACTCCATAGCTGTTCGCCATATAAATGTGGAAGCGTAACGCTTCTTGCGAATCTTTGGTTTGGTTTTGGTTTTGATACAACGCTTTAAAACCGAAACGCAGCGCAGTAATGCTTATATTACTACTTGGTGATAGAAATAGGTAAGATGGCAACTTCACCAGATGACCTCTTTCAAAAACTTGCGTTTAGTAAAATAGCGTTATCAATTAAAAATAAGGTACCTAGTCATAAGTAACTAATTTTGTAATTATAGTTCAGAATAAGGTGGTTTGTTTTCATATTAAACAAAATTGTTTCATGACTCTCATCAGTCAATCTTACCATGAGACCTGTTCGTTTGAAAAACGCGATTTTAGACCTCAGAAAAAATAGGTTTATATATCGAATGGCTAATTATAGAGTAGAATTCCCTGACTGCAGACTTACTCCCCGAACGCCAGTGGCGTAGCGTGGGGGGTGCAGAGGGGGCCATGGCCCTGGGCGGCACAGCAATGGGGGCGGCGGCGAATACGAACAACTTTTGTAAGACCTCAAAAGTTCGTGGAATTACATCTATTTGCCAAGTTTTATTGAAATCGGTTTCCGGAAAATGCGCGAAACCGGATTCATCCCCTAGTTTGCCACCCTTGGAGGTGGTATATTTTCTTCAAATTTAAATGGAACTAATAATGAGGTACGCTCTTTCCAACAAAAATTTTCACTAATTCTTATCGCGTAACATACATAAACAACAATACAATTGAAAACCTCCTTGAAGTCGGTTATGATTAGAGAGGGCAACAAATTTAAGTTTGGCCCCGGGAGGCAGAAATCAACGCTATGCCACTGCTCAACGCCAGAACTTGAGCCTTTTCAAGGCGAGACTGAATAGCATTATTTAGGTGTTTATGCTCCATTGTTTAGGAGCGATGGAGGTCAAATGCGAACTTATTTTTATACATATAAAAAGAATATATTTTCCAATGTACACATTGAAAATTAAAGATAAGATAGCTGTCGCGGCGTATAAAAATACGTTGATGCGAATATAATGGAGTGTAAACAACAGGAGCGTAGGAGAGCAAGGGAGCAAAGCTTAGGAAGAACCCTATAAGGTTCCAAAGTTAGGCCGGCCGGTTTTAGATATCGAAACCGAAAACAAGGCAAACGGATGCAGACATTCAGCCTTGAGTCTACTGCGCATATAGAAATTGCGTCGTTATTTCACATATCGGTGTGACGTTTCAATTTTATTAAAATAAAACATGAAATACCTACAACATTTTAATTGCATCTATTTGTACCTAATATCTACTTTATGGTCATTGAACTGCAAACCAATAATATTTGTTAATTTCACACTAGTCTTCTCAATTACTTCGACTCGATTCCACATTTGAATAGTCAAATTTTGTATTATACATTGGACTTTATTCACACTTGTTTAAGGTTGTAATATCACCTTATTAAACTCCCTTTGCAACATGTTAATGTTTTCCATAATAATGCCGTATATACATGTAGTAGTTTAACTTCAATTAATTTTTTTATTTCATATATACATACATACCACTAAATGTAAACTATTTTTGTACGTTTTATTACATAAAATAAACCGTGACACGGTCCACCTGGTAAATATAACCGCGGTCTATACAAACAACTCAAGAAAGAGATCGTCCTAGGAAGCACCTGCCACCATACCAATTTGCTGGTGAAACTACGGGCATATAGGACTTGTCAATTTTATATCCTCGGCTAACACGCGCAGTGGCAGTGTCCTTCAAATCTTTGCGATTTAAGAGCTCTCATGCCAAAAAAGTTTTGACGTTGGCTCTGCCCAAATTTATGAAACAAATATATGCCTGAAGTTCGCGTGACATACGACAGGAGATGCTGAATTTTGCGCATTAAAAGTACCAAATTCGTTTAGCGGAATAACTCTAAAACTAAAGGGATTTTAAAAAATCCGTAGTAACAGTTGTCGATCATGCATAAATATAATTAATTATCAAATTTTTGTCCTAATAACCTGTAGCATTTCGAGAATAAATCGAAAAAATATGGAAATTAGAGGTCATTTCGTGATTTTTATCTATCGAGGAAACTTTATTGTTTTATGTTTCTGATTAATGTCTATGCTTGAATATATCGTGTAGTTACTCATACAATATTTTATTTTTAACTTTAAAGTGGATATACCCCTCTAAAATCAAATCGAAGATTAGGAATTTTTCCTCTGCTCCCTCTTAAAGCTATGAGTGACACTCTGCCGGTCGCTGACTAAAAGGCGGCTAAGTGATAAAATAATGTTTGAGATATTTACGCACACTATAGATTTCAACGCACTGATTTACGAGTGTTTGACTTGCGTTTTTCGCTTGATTGCGTGACTGGCTTCGCGCATACGCAAAAATCTGTCGCGTACGCGCAGGTAGGACTGTTCACGAGTCGCTTGCTTACTTTGCGTTGGATTTTTTTTATGGTTATTTATGATAATAAATAACCATAACCCAGTTTTACAATATTGAAACTGTTTAATGACATTTCAGCTATGCGTTAGGGTAAGTTCCGATACTATTTTTAAAAGAGTTTTGTGCTCTATTTTTTGCTATTTAAAACGGATATTTGACCATTTTTCAATTAGCCGCGTCTTAGTTACTGGACGGCAGCACTGCAACTACTACCAGACAACTTATTCGTTCCATTATACTTAATAGTAGCAGAGCTCTTTGTAAAATAGTTCGGCCAGGGAAGTACTGCCACCGGGCGGCGTCGTGGTGAATGTTCACTGATCCCACGGCGCCGACTCAACCGGCGAGAGGGAAACCCGGGGGGGTTTTAGTGGGGTAGGCCTTCCAGTGTGGAGGGAGAGTCCCCACATAACCCCTGAGTCTCCCTGGGCTCAGGGGTATCCATAAAGATTTCCCCCCCGTCAAAAAAAAAAGGGAAGTACTGCCACCTATTTCTGCCGCTAGGCGGTAATGTGAGCATTGAGGAAATTTGAGGGAAAGGGTGCTGGTTAAATTAACGAGCGCACATAATAACGCGCACACACGCATTATGTCTCAGGTTGTCGGGCGCAGTGTCAGTGCCCTTCAGGTCTTTGTGATTTAAAGCTCTTGAGTGATACTGCAACTGTTATGGACAGGCGTGTCACTTGCCATCACGACTTATTCGTACCGTCACTTAGTTTTTATAAATAATAATATTCTTTTTTATATAATATCAAGTGACGGGACGGATAATTGGTGCCCCTGAGGGTAAGCACGCCTGTCCATAACAGTTTCAGTGCCACTCAGACCTTTAAATTGCAAAGATCTGAAGTGCACTGCCACTGCGCCCTTCACCTTGAGACATATGTTGACAAGTCCACAGTAACGCTGACATTATTTCTTGGCAGCAGAAATAGGCAAGGTGGCAGTACTTCACTGGACGAACTCTTTCACAAGGAGCTCTACCGCTCTATTTATGTATGTATATATCGATATATATAATAAAAATAAAACCTTATACAATCCCGAATGTGCCGAACGTGGGAACTAACAATCTTAAGTGCTTCCTACCCTTCAATCCGGTACTCGGTAGTGCTGTTTTGAGGAAGAAATATAGAGAGCAGTGGTAACTATAGGTAGGTAGTTAGTTTTTTTTTTATGAAGCTAAGTGACGGGACGAACAAGTCGTGCGCCTGATGGTAAGCCACACGCCTGTCTGTAACAGTTGCAGTGCCGCTCAGAGATTTAAATCGCTAAGATCTGTGGGGCACAGCCACTTAATATTAAAAAAAAACTCAATAGACTGAAATAAAAGGTGGAGGGCGAGCTTCTAATACCTATATAGTAATACGCTACGAGTTCCTTATAACGCGATTTTCAAAATTCACGCTAAACCACCATTTACAATGATGCATTGATTTGATTGATTTAGCCAATTTGAACCCGTAGCTTCTCAGTTACTAAAAGTGCATTGTCACCGGTAGTTGTTTCTTTACCTTTAATATGTAATCACATTGGTACCGTCCATTATCCAGTGAATTGTAAAGGATATTTTTTACGAACAATGACGCCGCCGGCTAAGAAAGAAGAGCGTAAAAGCCTGACTTTGGAAACGAAGATAAACGTTTTAGAAAAGATGGGTTCGTTCAAATAGCACGTTCGTTACAATATTTAGCTTATTATTCGATAATACCCCGTTCTATCCCTGGTAGCAGTCGTTAGGTCAAGATACCCTAGGGCGATCAAAAAGCTATAGCACCAGGCGGGCCACATAAAAAAAGACCAACACCGTTTTACGCGAATTTCGCTTAACGCGATTTTGTCCGGAACGCATGAGTCGCGTAAAGCGGTTTATTACATGTTTAACTATTAGCAACCTCTGCCATTGCTAGCACAGATGATCTTAGGTCTCACCCCTGTTCGGTGCAACACCATACATATAAAGGTTCTATGATTTAGGTTCTAGACGTTGAAGCAAACGCAATCTGCTCCGTCCAAAGCTTTTATGCGGCATTACTTCGTCCTGTATAAGATCGAAATATTTCATAACATTACAGCCATTTAAAAAATGTGTATCGTATACTATACGTGTTCTATTTAGTTCAGTTGATGTAAAAATAATTATAATAATAATTGAATATAGCGGTATTCCTGTAAAATTTCGAGGGAAGTTTGTGTTTTTAGGAATCGTGTTTTTACACCGTGAAGCAATCAGTGTATATCCTCAATTGTGATTGATTCAACATTTTCACTGTTGTACGGAATCAACTATAGTCATTTAAGGTAATGTAGACTCTTAACTGCTCATTCTCGATCGCATTTTGCTGAGTTGATATTGATAGCGGCTATTTGCGCTATGTAGGTACCTAGCGCTATTCGCAGTCTACATGAGGGCCTAGTGAAAAAAAACCGGGAACATTATTAAATTAGCATACCTCAAAATTAGAGGTCGTTTAAACGAAAAGCACTTAAAAAAGTCTGCTTTTTAAAATAAGCGCATAAGCACGTTTTTAATTTTAAGCGTAAGCGTTGTTTTTAAACACAAAGTCTATGCGCTTAAACGTTTTTCTAAACGACATTTTAAGCGTTAAACTAAAAAGCGTTTAGGTGAAAAGCGTACGTAACGTTAAAAAAAAAGCAGTTTTATTCCATTTCAACGGCTAACATCTACAAAAGTTAAACAGCTTATGTTTTTGAACGCTTTTAAACGCCAATGAATAAAATTTTAATATTAATAATATTTAATATAATGTTATTTATAATAAAAATATAACTCGTTTTTTACAAAAAAAACTTACCTATCTTAACACCTTTAGTGGTCTACTCTTGCGTTTCGCTATCAACACAACGTTGCAAGCTTTTTTTAACATAAAAGTGTATGCGCTTCAGAGGGAGCAGACGACAAATTCCTAATCTTCGATTTGATTTTAGAGGGGTATATTCACTTTAAAGTTAAAAACAAAACATTGTATGAGTAACTACACGATATATTCAAGCATAGACATTAATCAGAAACATAAAACAATAAAGTTTCCTCGATAGATAAAAATCACGAAATGACCTCTAATTTTGAAATTTTTTCGATTTATCCTCGAAATGCTAAAGGTTATTAGGACAAAAATTAGATAATTAATTATTTTTATGCATGATCGACAACTGTCACTACGGATTTTTTTTAATCCCTTTAGTTTTAGAGTTATTCCGCTAAAACGAATTTGGTACTTTTAATGCGCAAAATTCAACATCTGTCGTATGTCACGCGAACTTCAGGTATATATTTGTTTCACAAATTTGGGCGAAGCCAACGTCAAAATTTTTTTGGCATGCTCCCTCTAAAACGTTTTCTAAACGATTTTGTTAGCTTCAAACTAAAAAGCGTTTAAAAAAGCATGCTTTTTAAAAAAAAGTATAACGTTTAAACGTTTAAAAAATAAGCAGTTTTTCCCATCTTTACTCAAAATAGACAGGCCAACGTCAATGGCATGCCAATAATATAAATTTGGGCCCTTTGGTGGCGCTAGTGGTGACATCAATTTTCTTATTCTATCTATTGTCTGCCTCGTAGGCATAAAAAATAGTGTTGCTATCTTCTGAATTTATATCATCGCACACAACACCCACTGGAATATATGGGTTAACCCTCATCCTAACCGAGAACCAAACGGCAAATTTTATTATATTTGCATAATGAATCCATGTAAATCCATCACTAATGGTACATTAAGGTGAGAATTTTAGATGTTGGAATATCATTCCTCCAAATAAGCTTAGAAACTTCAAATAGGTAATTTATATCTTGTCTGAGTTATGAAAGTTTTAATCGTATTATTTAGTTAAATCTGAATATTTTAAAAATACCCTGTTTACAGTTCTTATTACCGATGAAATTATCAATTTGCTTCTCCATGTTCCGATAAAATTTTGTTTGTATCAAGCCTCAGTAGAAACGATACTTAAGTACAACAAGCGCCATCTATTGGAAACTGTATAAAACAATAGCATATCGCTAGTGCTTGGGTTACCGTCGCTGTACGCATAATGCACACTTCTGATGCACTAAACTAGATGGCGTTGCTTGGATATACACTAAATGTGCATTTTCATAGAATTCATGTCCACTTTCTTAAATTACATTTTTAAGCTTTCGCATACGATAGCAGAACACTTGTGGACGAAATTAACATGAATATTAATAAATGCAATCAAATCATCAAGCAATTATAGTGCATCAGTGGATGCAACTCCCTCCAAAAGCAATTACTTGGCAAGTTCGGTACTCATTTTAGTAAATCTGACATAGATAATGTAATAATAGATCTATATAGTACTGGACTGCCTCATTGATTAAAAAAATCAACATAACTATAAATATTTTGATATATGTAACATTTGCTTCACCATGAGATATGCAATATGTACGAGTATACAAATACCTCATGGTGAGCAGGGGCCAGATATACTACCTACACCATGTGTTATCATCAGCATGCTTCAGCAAACAAAATTGCTCAAGTCTCCCTATATAAATAAAAACCAAATAACACATGTTTAGTATCAATCTAGTCCTACCCCTAATAAAGATCCCAAAGTCGTTCTTAAAATACTAAAACAATTTCTCAACAAACTAAAGCGAAACTAAATCCAGAAAAATAGTTTCATTTCCTATAGTAAAAAAATTTCTATATTCACTAAATCATTTTAGTTTTAATAGTTAAAAGAAATCTTTATTTCTTCTCATTAGTGTACAGTTGGCATCATTGGTGGTAACTGGATGTTTTCCTCGCCTAGAGAATTAGTATCACCATAAAGCACAAAAATAGTGTTAGTTTTACTTGGTATCACGGTCACTTACTATACTATATAAACAGCCATTTTTTATAAAGGAAACTTCGTATGAAGTGCGTAACATTTTCAATAAAGCATTGTTTGTTTTATATTGTGAGCTGTAGTACGCTATGCTCTAGAGACATGATGCTACCATAAAGGTCCCCACACTACATGTTTCACAAATTTCAATTTTACTTACAATACAACAAAGATATAGAGCACTACTTTGATAAGAAATATCAGCACATTAATGTAACATGACAACTTATCTTAAAAACAACATGTGGCCATTGAAAACTCGAGAATTTGAGCTAGAATCCTCAAAATTTGTATATTTTAAGATGATGAAACTATAAAGTTTATTGTGCAATGTTGGGACCTCGATTGGAACAAGCAAACAGTAAGTAATTATCATCATTTTTGATTAATATTCTTTTATTTGTGTCCAAAACATTAACATATACTAAATTAATATAACAGGGGATGTGATTGATGTGATATTCATTTCTCGAACAGTTTAAAAATGTGCAAAAATAGAACATAACAAAGGAAATACAGGAAAATAGAGGACTCACATTCTGAGACTCTTCTTCCAAAACAGCCATAGTTTCGAAGTCAATATTCATCTTTTACTATAGTAATGCACTTGCAAAATCCAAAATACAACGTGTTAATAATAAATTAAGAAACAAATAACAAGGAAATAGATAATTTCTATCAAAGTATTGTTTACAAACTCGCAAGGTCATTTGACATATTTTGGTAAATACGTCATGTGACGTCACCGGTATTGATCGTCCATGCAAATACTTTTCGTCTTAATCTAATCAATAGTTTTTATAAAAAAAAAATGGTATATTAATATTCTAAGATATTGTCGCATTTTCACAGTAGATATGCATTGTTTGGTGAATTGCGAAATAAAGAATTAAGTGTTTGATTTAAATGTAAAACATTATTTTATCTGTAGTTCAGCGCGATTGGTAAACTGATGTCAATTGACAAAACTATAGCCAATAGAATGCGAGACGCAATAGACAAATAACATATGACGTGGTGACAGAGATAACTATACAAATCAGACAGAGAGCAACAGAGATAAAAGATGACAAGTTCATATTGCTACAGTAAAATAATATTCAGACATGATTCCAGACTTTTTTTCTAAATGTTGCCCAAATAAAATAGTAGTTTCAACAGATATTACCAGTTGGAAAAACGTAAACTAAACGTCAAAGTTTTTCGACCTCGCTAAATTTTTCATTCTGTGATAAATTTCGTAGTTTTTATGTTTTTTTCATAATTATGCTATGTGGCCTTAAAACCTGCGGATCGTTTGATTAAATTACTATTTTAGAATGTGTATTGTCTGTAGTGTTAAAGCAGTGGTGTTGTATTATCTTGTGCGAGTGCATTAGTGTCATTCAGAGATCACGATGCGTATCGGTTTTGTGTTATATTGGTGCGTATTGGCTTTTCATTTGTGTAAAGCGGACGATGTTGAGAGGACAGAGTCTAAAGAAGGTGGTAGAAGACAATGGGGTCCTCTTATGCGACCAGGATCTATGAGCGATTCTCCGTCAACGGTTTCAAATGATCACAGTAAGTTAATTTATGTCACTGAATTCGATCATTTTTCCCAGTGCTCCTGACACCTGTTTGCGTCCTTCACTCGTGTCGTACTCTACAATGCAGTATCATTACACTTCAAACTAATTAATCGTGTATTCGGTGTTTACTAATAAAGATAATGCTCAACTCTAGTTTTAAGGTTAGAGAATTAAAATGACCTTTAAAATTCAGGTTTCCTTATCAGGACATTGTCGATCTTTCTAGCAGCAATTGTTTTATGAAAATTATAGGTAGGTTAGTTGAATATGATACTTTATCATACTTTATCTAAACAACTTAATTTTATGTATGTTTTGTAGATTTTTCATCAGATTAGTAAGTTGCTGATAATGTAAACAAAAGTCCTATAAGGAAAGTCTATTTGCAGGCCAGTGTAGTTTCTGTTAAATCTCACATTATGAGTAATACAATAGTGACTACAATAATATTAATACAATAGTAATACAATTTATATAATAATTCAATCCAAAAAAGAAAATCCAATTTATGGATTTAAAAACATTTTTATGTATATTAGATAGAAGAAAATCAGAGTTATCACATTGTTCGAATAAAATTAGTTTGCAGCTAGCACTTTTATGTGGTAGGCTGGGGTGGTAAGTGTATCCAATGGAAAAAAAAGGTTTTTTCATATAGTTTTCTTGTTTTGGGTTGAGCGCCATTGGTTGCTACACTAAAAGAAAAAACATAAAAATTAATAAACCTGGCTCCAATTTACTAGTAATAGATTCCAAAGCCATATTTTGTGAAAAAAACAATTCAAAATTGGAACAAAACAATTGCTCATACTAGTAATTAACTCGAAGATTGTATCTACTCAGTATGATTTATTAAACACCACAGTGGAATGGCGGATTACAACCAGACAGTACCACCTACCAACTGCTATTGAAAATTGCAACTTGCTTCTTTTGCAGGAGTTGAACTGTTGTAATTTGCAATTTTGTAAAGTGAAGCAGGAACAAAACAAAAATTTTTGAAGACTTATGCAATATGTACACACTTTGCAAGTGCCTGTTAACAACTATAGCATCATACACTCTACACATGCTATTTAGGGCTCTCAAAAATACAAATTGCACCTGTGGTGTAATATGGTTACATCTGCAAAATGACTACTTTTCATGATAGGGGTTTCTACAAACAAATTAGTCGACTTTTTTGTGCTTAAATTATAAAATATAATAATAGTTATAAAATTTTACATAATATACAAACAATTTATTTATTTCACATAGTTAATATTATTTTTATGGCTCATTCGAAAATAGCACTTTTATGTAGTGTCACATGTGACTTACCATTATATGTCTAAACCAAGGGTTGAGTTCAGTATGTTCTTTCGCAATAATTACCCATTTATTAAAACCTTTTAGAGCCTTTGCACACGGCATATAAAATATTATACGCGCCATAAACGCGTGTAATCTGCGCGTTTACGCGCCGCAGACGCGCTGTAGTGTAGATACACTGAAACCCGTGCAAATATCGCGTTGCAAGCAAGAAGCTTTATACAATTTCACGTAATAGCTTAATTTAAAAAATTTACTGAAATTAACAAACAAAACTAAAATTAAAACCGTCCCTTTTACGCGTGTCGTCGGCGCGTATTGATAAGCTCTTAATTTGCCTGTTTGTATCTGTAATTTTGTATAGTGCCTGTCTTAGAACATCTTTTTGAGGCTATACTACATAATAATAGAAAAATATTTCAGCATAATTTTCATGTACAGTAACACTCTTTCTACAATAAGTATAAATTTGTTTATGATTGGCCATGTAAAAATATTCACAATGTTATTCATAGCATCACTATCTTAAAACATGCATAGCCTGAACCCATCAATGTTAAAATTTTAGTAGCAGTAGAGCTCCTTGTGAAAGAGTTCATCCTAGGAAGTACTGCCACCTTACCTATTTCTACTGCCAAGCAGTAATGTGAGCATTGAGGGAAAGGGTGCTGGTTAAATTAACATGCGCACACACTCATTATGTCTCAGGGAGACGGATGTAGTGATAATGCCCCTGAAATCTTTGCAAGTTAAATCCCTGAGTGAAACTCAACTGCAATGAAATGTAACTGCTATGAATAGGCGTATCGCTTACCACCCAGTGCTTGACTTGGTCATCCTGTCACTTGGTATCATGCCTATATAGGTATACCTGTTAATACAGTATAGTACACATTGCCCGCTCATATATAAAATATTCAGAACACAAAAGTGTGTTTAACCATAAGGTTGCTATTTGCTATTACGAAGATATTAATCTTGTGTGCCAATTAAACAACACAGCATCTGGTGTTGCGAATCTGGAATAAACATTGTTAAAGCTTTATTTTGTAGTGCAATTAGAAATCCCGACAAGATTTCTATGTTACTCACAGTTTTTTTAATAATTTTTCATAACCTGGCCATTGATTTCACAATAAAGGTCTGAACTGAAAGTTAGTGAGTCAAATGCTGAGTTTTGTAACCGCAGCGGCCACTATACAAAATGTATTTCGTTTTAAAATGTACATAATTTGTGTTTCTATTTTTATTTTGTTTCACAATAATATAATAATTAATTTATTTATGAAAAAACAGGTCACATTTTGATGTGACATGACAGTCTCACATGAAACATTTTATTGTTTATTATCCAAAACAAAAATAATTAATTATATCAGTGGTCCTTAAATCTAATGTACCTACTGCAATCCCTTTAACTTGTTTATACATAGGTGGCTACAGTGAATATATTTTACAGCATTATGCATTGTAATTTATTGCGGAAACAAATTTATCATTTGTATTACAAAAAAATTACAATTAAAAAGAAAAATTAGAAATTGTACTTTGAATTACTATAGAATTTTTTAAATTTAATTTTTGTTTTCTTTTTATTTTATTATTCTTTCGATTAGTCCTCTTGTTTTTTATTTATGGTGTCGTTTGTGGTAAGAATTTAAGAGAAATAGATTTCTAGATGCTAAAAAACAGGACTACTGGTGTCACAACCAGTGCACATGCAAAATGAGTTCTTACATGCACCACCACACACGTCATTGTCCTTGGTGTTCGTTGTATGTTTTCTTGGTTTTATGTTGTGTACTGGTGTAATATAATTGATGGTTGCGTTATTTTTATTTCAAAGAAAAAAAAGCAGTGAAAAGTGAAAAAACTTTTTTCTCAGTTCAAACACAGGTACAAAACTTTGAATGGGACTTTACTTAATATAATACAATTAATAAAAACTTTACTTGGAAGTAGTAATTACATCACTCAGTCTAGAGCATAAGACATGATTGGGTAACTAACATATTTAGCAAAACAAATGACTCAGCCCTTGCAACCAGCTACATGATAAATTGGTGTGTTGCTATGAGGTTAATAGAGTCCTTTTTTCATAGTTCATAATTGTAAAGTATCCGTTATGTTGGGGTGAGTTTTGAGAGAGTACACAGCCCTATGTCACTGCAATCAACAATTTGATCTATTCTGAACAGCACTAATTTGTATTACTTAATAATACTACTAACATAATATAATAATAAACGTTATATAAAAATTATAGGTATATTTTTTTATAACAATAGCATATTTCACCAAAACATTTTGATATCATAATGTCAGATGAACCTTTTAACGGTGGTCGTAACCCAGTGGAAGAGAGATTAGTTCTCAACTGACAACAGACCTATGACTTTAATTTGTAAATTACATATATTTGTGAAGTTTTAGTGTAAATACCACTTGCTACTGGTAAAGGAAAATATTGTGATGTAACCCAGCTTGTCTAAGGCGGTACACAATGTTTGGAAAACATGAGAAATCTCCAACTCATGTTTGGCCAGCATAGCAGGGGGTCTACTCTAATTCTCTGTCCGAAATCCGTCTGAAACAAGTACTGTCAAATAAGTGGACCAAATCAAATGACAAGTATCAAGTATGAAGCTTCATTCGCATCAAGCATCTTTTAATTAGGACGAGTATTACTTATTTGATAATAATTAGATATAGTAAATATCATGTCAGATGGAGAAGGGAGTAGACCTCCAGGTTAGGGCCTAAACCCTCAACTTAAAGGAGATAAAAGGTGGGACATGTAATGTGTCTAGTCGACAGTTGATGATGAAGATAGGACTAGTTTAACATAATTAAAATGAATATAGCAATGTCTACAATGTCATTTATCTGTAGCCAGATGGGAATTTGTCAAGCAATTTAAAATGATATAGACTAGTTCTAGGAATATCATCAAACATAACTTTATTGCAATATCTTTTATAGTTTTGTTATTTATGTTCCTTTGAAGTCTACCTGCCTTCAAAGGTACCAGTGGATATGTTAGTATATTTTGTAGTATTGAGATAGTTCAATAAGTATTTTAAAAGCAATCAATGTTAAGATATTGATAGTTGATGATAGCAATATAACTGTAATATAACACAGTGTAATAGGAAGTATAGAAATTGTTTTAAGTTACTTTTTTTCTAATGAATGTCCACAATTCAAAGTTGCCAAGATGTCCATTGCATTTTGACGACCTCGGTGGCCCAACGGTTTCCCAGTAGAACTAATTTGGAGATTATCTTTCCTAAATTGATTATGGTCTGGGTGTTCTAGATAATGCCCCGGAGTGAACTCCGTTGCTCTGTTACTCTTAGTTTCAGTAGAGTACCTTGCCGGCCTTTGTAGGTTGTGTTATTTATGTTACTTAGAACTTACCAGATATTGTCAGAATATTTTTTGTAGTGTTAAGATAGTACTAGAAAGAAAGAAAACAAAACGTAAAAAAATAATATTTTAAAAGCAATTAACGCCAAGAAGTAGCAGTTAGAGCTTTGTGAAAGAGTTCATCAGGAAAGTATTACCACCTTACCTATTTCGACCGCCAAGCAGTAATATGAGCATTGCTGCGTTTCGGTTTTGAAGGATAAGGGTGCTGGTGAAATTACAGGCACGTGGGACTTGTCAACTTATGTCTCAGGGTGACGGGTGCCACTACGGCAGAGCCGGTCAGATCTTTGCCATTCTAAAGCTCTATGCGGCACTGCAACTGTTACAGACGGGCGTGTGACTTACCACCAAGCACACGACTTGTTCGTTCCGTCACTTGGCGGTACCATAAACATAGTACAGGGGTATTCCCTAGTTCAGACCAGGTAATTGATGTAAGGTAAGGCAAGTAAAAACGAACATTTATTAGCACACAAGATACTTCATTTTACCGGTTAAGTTATTCTACACATAAAATTGAGTACAAAATGTAGTGAATTTTTTGTTGAAATTTTTGGAAAGCCGATGGGAAACCAGTTATGTGGACGCCTCGCCACTGGTGGCAGCTTAACACATTATTTTTATTGTCTATATTGGGGAGGAACGAATTCTGGAAGCGATCTTTCTAGAAATGTCCATATCTAACCCACTGGTAAAAATGTAGCGATTTTCGTGTCAGTTACAATGTACCAATGACGCAACATGCACTATTGCTTAACATCGCTGTTCAAATCTTTAACAAGGCACATTTTATGAGGCCAGCATTTGCTTATCAGATGTCGTGGCTTCTTTTACATTATTAAATCGTAACTCTTGTGACTTTTGCTCGCATCTCGAATGTCACATATTAAGGATCAGTTTTGTGTATTTTATTTGTTTACTAATTTTGTGTAAACATTTACCGTCAGTCGGCTGTTCCTATATAAAACTAAAAATTGGCTAACATTTTTATGTTTGGAAAGTATTTTTTATCTAGTTGTAGTAGTAGTAGGAGTTGTTTTCTCAAACAAACTAGCGTTTCGTGCTGTTTACTGGGCCTATGCTCACGACTAACAGTCCGAAAAAAATATTTTTCACCTCACTAGCTCGGAAAGGCTTTCTTTCTCATTAGAAATATGTGCGCGAAAACGTGGAAAAGGTTTTTGGAATTCCAACTTGACGATGGACTGTGGCGCACCTGACTTTTTCTTTCGATGAAAAAAAAACATAATGACACGGTCAACTGCGCAATTTGTCGTACATTATTTATGTAATATAAATCGGTTGGTATACTATAACAGATTTGTTATAGTTCAACTGTTTTTCTTTTATCTACCATTTTCCTCACTATAGTGAAATGAAAAGTTGTGTATCGCTCGGCAGCAAAGTTGTTTTGCGTCTCGTGCCTTGAAAACCTCGCTACGCTCAGGATTCCATACAAGCACTTGCGTCAAACAACGACTTTGCCTTGCATAACAAATGACTATTTTTTTTTATGATACTAATTGACAAGACGAATAAGTCGTGCGCCTGACGCTAAACCCGCCACCCTGAGACATAATTTCACAAGTCCCTTGTGAATGTAATTTCATCAGCTAAGAGTGTCCTTCCAAAACCGGAACGTGGTAATATTCACATTATTGCTTGACGGTAGAAATAGGTACTGGGAGTACTTCCCTAGGCGAACTCTTTCACAAAGAAAAAGCCTCGATATTTAAAAATACACTTCCGGACACATATTTCGAGGCACCACGCATTTTGAGTATTAAGTGCCCTAAGCTTAAACAATGCTTGGTTAATCAAAAACTATTACGCAAATTTTAAACTAGTATACTAAATGTCTTAAGTCATTATCAGGAATTTAGATTTGCAGAACCAGGGGAAAACGTTTTCTTCGATGATAACTGTATTTTTCTTTTTTAGCCGTTTACGACAAAAATGCGAGGTGGCTCGAATTATGTGTCCGGGAGTTTATTAATTTACCACAAGTTTCTTGGTATATTTATGGAACATAATTTCATCAATTTTATGTTATTGGCATTGACTTACAATTATACGGACGTCGGGTCCGCGCTAAAAAGTGTCCGCACTTGTAAGGCGCTAAAATCGTATACAGAGCGCGACAGTCTTCATTTGTTCTACTGACAGCGCGATACTGCGATAACATTACAATTTAAATTTCGAATAGGTTGACTTGGGACTTTTTTTCGTGGTTTTTGTATTAGACCCGTCGTCCATTTATTTGTAAGTCAATGGTTATTGGTAATCTTCTGATAAACAACTAGGGTATCAATTCAGTTAAGGATTATCAAATACCATTTTTTTTTCATCAATGCTGGTTAATAGTTAATTAACCCACATGCACGTTATCGCCTATATTGCTAGTATAACAACAGCACATTAAGCATCGAATATCGCCTGCAGTGCAACGGAAGAAGATCCGTCACTATCAATATCTAGCTTGATGTGCTGTCGTCTGTACTTAGACATCAACATTAGTGTGGATAATCATAATCCAAAACCCGACTTCACACACTGCAGGATCTATACCTAGAACACTATTGTTAAACCTTCTTGGTTGTCAGTTTTTAATAATAAACAACCTGGCCAGGGGGTCTATGCTCATTTTGCGTCTGACATCCGTCCGTCAAATAAGTAATACTTACAAGACAATAATAATAATAAGGCGCGCACACTTTAGCCCCGCACTGGGGAAACCCTGTATCGCGGGTGCCATGAACACACACATAGACAACCACAAATTACACCCAAACTCACGAGAGAAATAAAAATAGCCATACAAATATTTCTGCCGACCCGGGAGTCGAAACTGGGACCACTGCGTGGCAGTCCGGAATGGTAACCGTTCGGTCACGGAGGCAGTTAAATGTTCAAAACGTATACCTATATATCGGCCAAAATCTTATTCTGCATATTTAACTTATACGCCTCCCGTGAATTGTTTATTTATTAATTTATTCGTATTCAACTTACACTAATAGTAATAATAACAACATATAATAGTCAATACGGGTTATGTCGGTCACCGCCTGAAAACAAGTTGCGGAATTTCGATCACAGAGCTTCGGACGTCTCCAAATGGTAACCAGCGGTCTGAAATTTCCATTCAGAGTTAATGAACACGTCAGTATCATTAATCCAATTAGAGATTATATCACGGCCAGAGCTTCATTGTCTGCCTTAGTGCCTCCGTGCGGATTAAATGTAGATCGAACAGTAAGTATAGTGACCGAAATTAGTGAGTGTTGTCCACCACGATCTTCCGCTTATTTCGGCCATTTAAGGTCTGCTATTTTAACGATATTATCTACCCATCTCGCTGTAGGATGTTCCGCTTTTTTTTAAGTAAATGGGCGTGTACTGCCTAGTTCTGGAGCAAAGATAAGGTGGAACGAGCATGCCCAGAGGACACCTATTCAGTCGCTCCTTAAGGCTCGCAAGCGCGCATGCTCGAGAATGTTCCGCGGAAAATTTTGACTCGTATCTAGTTTGTACGTTACACAATTAATCATAAAGTTCATTATGCTATGTACATTATCGTTACAAAAATTCGCTTCCATTCCGTTCCGCCGCAATATAAATTGAATCTAAAGATACTCGGGTTAGTCGTATGCTGGTAATTTCATTCCTAAGCTATGCGCATATTAAAAGATGACGAAAAGAGCTTGGTATACGTTTAAACGGAGTATCGATCAAGTAGGGATGATATCTCGTTATAGGACTAGACGTCCGATATTAAAAGGGGGCGGGCGGAATAATAATAATAATAATAACGCACACACTCAACATAGCCCCCTAGGGAAACCCTGTGTCGCGGGTGCCATGGACACACACATAGATAACCACAAACTACACCCAAACTCACGAGGGAAATAAATGTACGCCATACAAACATTTCTCCCGGCCCGGGAATCGAACCTGGGACCTCTGCGTGGCAGTCCGGCATGGTAACCGTTCGGCCACGGAGGCAGATAATAAGCTGATGGAAATGCGCATTTCAATAACCACCTCTTGCCTCCATTCGGTTGTTGCTTTAATCTATCTGTCATGATTGTTAGAAGATGTTTTATGATCCAAATCTAAGTTGTTAAATTTTAAAATGTTAAAGTTTCCCAAAAATATGATTATGCTTTGATGTCATGAAGTGGAACGAGTTTATGTGGATGATTTAACGGGAGAGGAAGACCAAAAAAAAAGATGTATGGGTTTAAAAAATGGGAAAAATGAGACAACGGATAATAAGGATCAAAGGACATAAGAGGTTGGGAGGATAATGATACTTTCAAGTTACTAGAATGTGAAAATCATACAAGCAACTTGATCGAAGGCCACCGCGACAGACAGCACACCAGTAAACGGTGCGTGAGTCATTAAACGTCTATCAATGGCAGACAGACGAGACGACCGTATTTCTCAGCTTATTTTAGTACGCGATACTGATCCGTTTTTCGGTGAGACATTTGCGGTCTCGGTGCAATTAAATAATGTAGTACACTGTATGTTACGATGAAACCGGCACATCGCAGGGAGTTCACCCAGGTATCTCTTTGCCCACGTGTTTTCCCAATCTTTATAATGTGGAACGTCTATTTCGCTCTTATTACATCAGTATAAAACTTTTTCCGACCGGCTTAATGCGATTCCGTGTCGATAAATGTGGTGACCCCACTTTTATCGACACGGAACACCGACATGGTTGATGATGACCCACCTTACCTATTTCCGCTTACGGCGCTTCAGTTTTGAGGGGCACGTGTGCTGGTAAAATTACAGGCACATGGGATTGTCAACTTACGTCTTAGAGTGATGGGCGCGTGGCAGTGCCCCTCTTATTCGTAAAGGTGGGTACTGACCGGCGTTTCTAAACAACAAACGGTCATTTATTTTCAGTTTTTATAAACATAAAATCCTATCAAACAGATGATAAAAAAATATTTATAACCCTCTAGTGGAACTTATTTGGATTGATAATGTTAATGAAACAGTGTAAATGTAAGCTATATTTTATCTGTTTAATATTATAATGCTGCTGGCGGCTGCCTGTATTATTATTCGCGCTAAACTGAATTATATTATATACGATGTGGTTTGAAAGGTGATGTAGTGGCGTAAGTCGAAAAAGGTATATTGAGGTGGTTTGGGCACATGAAGCGGATAAATGAATGTAGTAATCTACGAAAGAAATAATATATGGAGCTAGTGTGGAAGGCATCTCATATCAAATTGAGAGTGTTCTTAAAAAGACTGGGGTGTGTAATGAGAAGAATAAAAGGCCCTGTATAAAGAGATGGATGATTGTAAGTGTAGCAAGAATGGTTTGTCAGGATCGTGAAAAGTGGCGATGTATGGACTCTACCTACCCCCATGGGAATCTAAGGGCGTGAGTATAAATAAATAAACAAAATATTTATTTGTTTTCTGGTGGAAAGTGGGTGAAAAGAAATGTTTTAATAATTGATGCGAAAAGCACGTGCACTTTCTTACCTAACGATGACACCGTGACTAGACAACAGGTATGCAGTGCCAAAATAAATCGTCTACATAGGGTACAGTTGGAATTTTCAAGCCGAGACTTTCTTTCTGATTGGAGACAAAAATAGATCTTATTTTGTAAGACGAGTCTAAAGATAGATCTCATTTCGAGAAGTAATGTCGTTTTACGCAATTTGAATTGCAGATCGAATCTGTGAAGGAGATACATTGTATTTATTATTTTTGTATTACATTGCGTGAAATATTACCGTGTACAAAAATAAATACATGTATGAAAATGAACAGATCCTGTAATATGGGAGATTCGATTCATTTTTACTAGTGTTTTGTAAAAGTACTGGTAGTAATCATGACAGATTTTACTATCACTCAACAACTTATAATAAAAAAGGTGAGAAAGCCCTGATATAGCACAGACACTGGTTCGAGTCGACGAGTCTTGTCAAATCGAAGAATTTTTGTCTTTGTCTTCGATCTTTGTATTAATAATAATAACAAACTAGACTTAAGGAGTAATTTCACAAAAATAAATGATGTCATGATTGTAAAACATCATAATATTTATTACAATCAATATTATAAGATATTCTAGATTATGCATCTACTGTTTGAAACCCTCAATACAACATTTATATTTCTGGCATTGAGTGCATTCAGAATAAAATTAAAAAGTTATTAAGTTATAGGCATCCGTTGTTTCCCAGTCATGAAGTGACAGAGTGGAAAAACGACGCGCTGCGAAGGGCCAAATCTTTCTGTATATTATTTTGAGAAATCAGATTGAGTCTAGCTTTTTGCTACATAATATTAATTTGAGATGCCCTAGATCAGTGTCTTTTGTGTGCCTACTTATAAAACTAAATACTTAAGTAGCGCTTTCTTGTTTAGAGCTTGTAATGCGTACAATATCATAGTGTCATTTAGATGTAAATATATTTTATTTCTCTTTTCCAACATTTGTAAAGCCCATTTATGGACAATAATTGATGTTACCTATTTGTTTTTATTTTTTTGTTTCTTTTTAATTTTTTCTTTGTATTTAAAAAAAATACCTAGTGGTTTTTCGTTCTTTTTTAAGTTATATTTATTAGTGGAAAGTTTACTGGTTTAAGTGATAAGTTTCCTTTTTGGACTATACAATTCAGTATACATATTGTAAACTGTTTAATTCCCAAATAATAAAATAAAATATAAAAAAATATTAGAAGAGTAGAATTAATGCAGTACAAATGAGAGCTTTGAGAAGTATGACTGGATAGACTTAGATAGATAAATTATGGAACAGTGTGATAAGAGTGCGTTACGGCGTGGAAGAAGATAATTATAGTGACAAAGACAGGGAAAGGGATGCTTAGATGGTTCGGACATGAAGAGAGAATGAATAATAGAAAATTGACGAAACATATTTATAAGGCGAGTGTTAAAGGGCAGGTTGGTAAGAGCCGACCAAGGCGAAACTTACCATGACCAAATTGAGGCCATCCCAAAGAAGGGCCAGATCAAGAGTAGCCTTAGAAAGGTTGTAACCCGCTAATGTGCCGTGACCAGGATCACAGCAATAAAATAGAATACTTCGGTCCACATAATTTATTCCATAAGTAAAGTCAAAAGAAAGACCAGAAAGAGCCGATATACAATATTACTAGGTTAGATTGGTATTAAAATTGGCACATGATTTAGGTTGGGAACTGGTAAAAGGATCAAAATTAAAGGAGCAGCACCGCTCGCTACAGCGATTGAGCAGAGAGTGACGACGGAACGAAACAAAATGAGAATGGCGAGGCAAAGGAATTAAAGAATGATTCAAAATTTGAAAGCAAGTAGCCAAGAACCAGAAAAGTACATGTATGTAGTATAAGATTAGTTTAGCTCTTTTTTTTAGAGAAATTAAAAATTATTATCAAATCAAAGGGAATCGATTTAGAAAATTGACATTTTTCTCGTACAGAGGAGTGAAAATCGACTTTACATTCATTGGGCAAAGAGCGCTTGGCAAGCGTCTCATGCGGATTAACATTTATATACCCATTCAGCTTTTCAGCTGCTGCGTGGTTTTTTAACAAATTCTCTTTGAAGAAGTATACTTTAGAAGCGATCGTTCATTATGCTACACGACGTTAACTGCGGAAAGATAAATTGTTCATTAAGTCTTGAATGATTGGTTTACGGTAGTGTTTTTTTCGCATACATTGTTTCTATCTCTTGCTTTGTCGCTATGATTGACACTTTACTTAATTCTTGGTTCAGAGTTCAGAGTAAATGACGACCTCTGTGATCGAACAGTATGCCCACAATCGGCCCTGGATGGGGAAGTCCCGGGTTCGATTCCTGGTAGGACCC
This sequence comes from Hyposmocoma kahamanoa, assembly GCF_003589595.1. NCBI lineage: Eukaryota > Metazoa > Arthropoda > Insecta > Lepidoptera > Cosmopterigidae > Hyposmocoma > Hyposmocoma kahamanoa. The sequence goes on along the minus strand of NW_020653754.1, from coordinate 848,720 downwards.
TAGATTCAGATCAGGTAGTTTTTGTACAGACTGTAGCGATGGGCGATTGATAATGATTTCGATATTTGACTCGTTAGTAATTACTCATCCTGTCATTCGAATGAAAAATTAATATTCTACTAATTTGCGTATTCGAATGATTTGGTCCATAGATTCCATGGAGCACAACGATACTCGTGATCACCGAGTCCTTTCTGACATGTGGTAAATACCGTTAGCTTTACGGGGACAGGGATATGTTGATATAGACGTGGTGTGATGGGATGCCGACATAATAATCATTAGATACGTGCACCCGACCGTAGTGCAGGGGCATTCGATATCTGTAATCATTAGATTTGAGTCGAATGATTGGGGAATCGACTTAGGCGAATGATTTGCCCATTCGAATGATTGGTGTTAGTAATAGTCAAAGTCGCGCATCGCTAAAAGCTCTTCTGACTAAAGACAGCGTATATAGTTCATTCCTTTGTACACTCTATTTAATATATATTTTTTTATTTTACCGACCTCAAAAGTTTGTGGAATTACATCTATTTGCCAAGAATTGTCATCGGTTAACGTAAAGTGGGTGAAACCCAATAAACCGAATTCATCCACTCATTTGCCACCCTCAGAGGTGGAATATTGTCTTAAAATTTGAATGAAACCACTAGTAAGGTATAATTATTAATACAAAGATCGAACACTTAGAAAAAATTCCTTCGATCCGGCCAGATTCGAACCGACGTCTTCTAGAAAACCATGCCAAACGTTGTCACGAATTTTTCTATTTGCTTGTTGAATCTTTGTATTTGGTTTTCAACGACTTTTTAGCCGTAGCGCCATCTATGAGAAATCTATGCTTAGTTGGCATAGCGCCTGACACGGTTTGCTAGAAGACGTCGGTTCGAATCCGGCCGGATCGAAGGAATTTTTTCTGAGTATTCGATCTTTTATTAATAATTATAACAAACTAGTGGAGTAATTCTGAACCTCCTTTTTTTTAAGTCTGTTCAAAAAGACCAACTCTCAACGAATTGATGTGGGTTAATAGTGAGTTTTTTAGTGAAATGACAAACATTTGTATAGTTCTGAATGACTCCATGTTTCAGTTCTGAAAACCACTTATTTTGGGATATTAGATTGTATGTTATACGTTCGATTTTTCGTCATACGTTCCAATTGCAACTTCAGACTATCTTGAACATACAGATTAGAGCGCCGTTAAATTTCATGCATGATAATTAAATGATCATGCCTTTAAATTCTCATGTGTGTAAATCGATTACAATTATACAAACGGCATTTTATTTACGAATATAATTATGATAGGGACGAATAAGCCGTACTCCTGCTGGTAATCAGTACGCCTGCCAAAGACAGTTGCAGTGTCACCCAGAGCTTCAAGTCGCAAAGATCTGATATAGCATAGCATAGCCGTTGCGCCCGACACCCTGGGGCGTAAGTTGAGAAGTCCAATAGGCCAGTATATTCACCTGCTCCCTTACCCTTCAAAACCGAAACGCTTGACGGCATTAATAGATATGGTACCAGTACTTCCCTGACATAATAATAGTCAACCTGTCCTTCTATGTTAGCATCCATTGATAATTCGGTGCTAAAGACTTCAGGTAATGTTTGATAAATTTTACAACGTCCTGTATCTTTGCTTTTGTCGCTAAATTGTCTACATTATAAAAATGCCTTAAGAGCGATTCGTTAGCCATCTGTCGTCCTATAATAAAATTCTTATGCATAGTCTATCTGCGACGGGAATTGCTCTTTTAGCTTTTGCGCAATAATATCATACGTCGTATATGACGAATAATTGGTTTTATACCACAAGAGCTGGCCCTTCAAGATACGTTGCAATCACGTACCTTTTTTGCACATCTGACCAATTATTTATTACGCTGATAGCCTCAAACATATTTATAAATTCGTCTACATCGTTTAACCCAGAAATCTGCGTCGCGATCCGATTCATTTTCTTTCTTGCCCTTTTCACTAGCACGAGGATAAAAACAAATAAATAAGTACAAATAAAAATTATTTATCTTATATCTAACCTTATATTTATCTTCTTCCTTTCTTCGGAGATTTTTTCATAAAATCGTATAAAATTTCTCCTCAAATCGGCGTCTCCACCATTTGTAAGGGTAAGCCGTGGGTTAGCGTAGCGAGAGGCACATTTCAATGAGAAATCAGGAAAATAATCATAAATAAAACTTTGCTACGTATATTCAGATCGAAGCTTTTTCTAGAACAACCAAGATATTAATTGTTTTACAATGTTCTATTATTATTTATTATTATATTATATATTATTATATATATAAAGCTACAAGTTCTTACTCACTGATAGAAATAGAACGCATACTTCCCGATATGGTGGAAAAAAGGTATTTATACCGTTGTACGTGGATAGATTCCAAAGCAAAGATTTAAATATGAGAAGACCTAAATGTGGAAAATATGAAAGAGTGATCAATGGCCTGCAAAAACTATAATATACGAGGGAATATTTGTGCACTTTTATGAGGTAAAAATGTAAAAAATGTTCGAAATTCAAATAAATAAGATGGCCGCCATACAAATTTCAGTCTCCTATCACGGAAACTATTAGAGATAGGTAGGAGGTGTTCGAAGGAATGTCACAGAGATTAATAGTGATCAACTGCCTGGGTTAAAAAAAACAAGATGGCGAATTGAAAATGGCGGTCGAAGAAAAACTTGCTTCGATCCGGCTGAAAATTGGTTTGCGGGGGAGTCCTTAACCATAATTTGGGGTCAAAAGTTTCTTTTCGCCATTTTTTAATATGACTGTCATGTAAGCGTTTTTTTCGTCAAAAGTGGCTCCCGAAACGGACTTGCTCTGGTTCGGCTGAAAATTGGCATGCGGAGACTTCTAGAAGTGTCGGATAACAATTTGTGGTCAAAATTGGTTTTTCGCCATTTTCAAATATGGCCGCCATAGAAGCGTTCGTTGGCGGCAGAAAAAAGCTCTGATCCCTTTGAAAATTGGCATGTGTGGGTCTGTAGAAATGCTTGATAATAATTTGTGATCAAAAATGCTTTTACGCCGTTTTTTTATATGGCCGCCATTCAACAACTAATAAAAATTAGCTCTAATTCGAGTGAAAATCGATATGTGGGGATCTCTATAGGTGTTTGATAATAATTTGCGGTCGAAATTTATTTTTCGCCTTTTTTTAATATGGCTGTCATACAAACTTTTTTAGCGCCAGATATAAATTTGCTCTAATTCGATTGAAAGTGGACATGTCGGGGTCTCTATGAGTGTTTAATAATAATTAGCGGTCAAAATTTATTTTTCGCAATTTTTCAATATGGCTGCCATACAAACTTCGATTGAAAATGGCATGGCTGCAATCACAATTTGGGGTAAAAAATTTGTTTCTGTCTCTTTTCGATATAGCCGTAACTTTTTATGTAAATGGCTATTGAAAAAACTTGCTTTGCTCGGACTAAAAATTGGCACGAAAAGATTTCTAAGATTGTTTGATAATAATTAGTGGTCAAAATATATTTTTGCAATTTCTTAATATGCCCGCCATTAAAGAGCTATTTAAATTTTTTTTAAACAAAGCCATAAGTGCCGAGGCCGTAGGCCGAGGTCCGCGGACGGCGAAGCCCGAAGCGTCCGCACGCCATCAAAAGGAGATAATATACGGAGACGTAATAGATTACGAGTACAAGATCTCACAATTGTAAAAATATATAGCATGTATTATAATAATATAGCATGCTTCCCGATGTAGTGGAAATGAGATACTTATTATAGCGTTGTTGTATCTCAACCGTCTCTATGTTAGATTCCATTTTCTTGAACGCTATGCCATAGAGAAGTATTTAGGGGGAAAAAATGCCAAACTACTGCCGAATTTCCTGTACTATGTAGGTACTATGAATACCAAATCAACGATAACCCAGAATACTCAGACCAAAACCAACTTAGAAATGTTCGTTTCTTAAATTGGCATAAATCGGGAATCGACCTCCTCTTCAAGCGCCCATAGTACTGACTGCTGTGCCACCGAAGAACATGAACACACCCCGTAAACTGAAACCGACTACGCGCTGCAGGCCGAGCCCGACACCACCGTAGGCCCACCTACGGTAGGTAGGTACAGGGCTCGTTTTTTATATAATTCTGAATACAAACCTACAAATTTATTCCGCCAGTACAAATCATACAGCCTAGTCTATAGTACTATGAGTAGTAACGAAATTCACTCGGGGCACAACCCAGAACACCCAGACCAAGAACCAGCTTAGAAAAGTTCTTTTCTCAAATTGGAACTACCGAGAATCGAACTCGGGATCTCCTCATCCACCTACATTGAAACTGCTCTAGGCCACCGCTCTACTGCTACTAAAATGTTCGGCAATGAAGTAATGATATGATAATAATAAATACAATCTTAAGACGCTCTCGACAAAGTAGACCCTTATTTTTT
>NW_020653754.1:823083-844225 GCF_003589595.1 Hyposmocoma kahamanoa | reverse complement strand
GTGTCACAAACTAAAGCCAAAATTTTGCATAACCTATTTATCATAAACCCAAGCAGTCTCTTGGCACGCCGCGCCGATTGCTTGATTAATTGTAATAATTATACTTCTAATTTAGTACGACCGCATGACCAACAACAGTTTGTGTATTTCTAGACTTGATTACACTGTAAATTCCACGTCTAATGTTATTGCCATCTTGCTCACTCCCGTTGAGACGTATTTTCTTTCGCAAATAATTTTATATTCGTATCTGCATGCTTCGAAACTCTTCATTACAATCAACTTTATTGCAACTACAGAACAGATTTACAAGACAGATACATAAACAAACACAAGAAACAAATAACAAACTGTCACATACGATCTTAATACTAACATTTATATTTCTATTAATTCCCGCCGTTATTCTTTAAATTTCTTCTTCCTTTTTCTTTTTTCCCAGCAAGGCGTCTCCAACAGTTGGGTATGTGCCACTCCAATATTTCGCTACTCTACTCTGTTGCCGGTCTTTCTAATCGAGAGTGCGACATCTGTCCCGTTGATGTCAATGGAGCATCAGGCAATGACTTGCCCGCGCTCCTTCCTAGTCGGGGTGTGCACAACAAAGAAAGGACGCATTTGTCCCATCCCCCGTCGGTTGAGCGGCACAAGGCTAAAATTCACGACCAAGACATTTCCCATGACAGTATCTTCTCTACAGGTAATTTCCCTTGGCGTGGCAATTCCGTGTTTTGATACCTTTTTTGTTTATTTCCAATCTGTGGCCGTGATGCGTCTGTACCGCAACAAATGGCCGTTGATTCTGCTCGGTCACTCCCAAGGCCACTACGTGATGATGGTTTACTTGAATAAATTTAGATTTGCTTTTCTTTTATGTCAGGGATAATGAACGTTGTTTTCTATGGAAATTTGCATGTTTAACGATTAGCATGTCCTTTTTGCAAGGATCTTTACTGGAAAAGACATAAAATTTATTAAGTGTGTTTTCCTATATTGTTCCATTGCAAGACCTCCACAATCTTTTTTTTTTTCAATTAATCCTCAACAACCATTGCGTTTACATGCAATTGCCTTTCTAGCCCACCTTCGTGAATTTTTTTGGAATTAACTACGACGTCTTGTTAATCTCGTCAAGTATGCGTTGTTGTGAACTTAACCCCATCATAGTGTGCGTCATTTTGTATATTTCCATCCCATCATTAAAATAAATTTCCAAAGTATAGTCTAGTTATAGATTCTCTTATCAATCGTACAAACAAGGTCTCTTTATGTGTTGCAAGGGTGTTAATAAGGCAGCCTTAGTAATTACTGTAAATTTCTCACGGTGCAATTAGGGTAGCCGGTATCACTTGTGAATATAAAACATTCATATTTGATAACGTGTGAAGTGATTTTAATGAACCACCTTTATAGAAGATACCCATGCTTATAATTGACGTAAATTTACATATTTGTCGCAATATAACAGCAGTGCATTGTCTTCTCACATAGACATCAAATACGTTCAAAATTGGCAACACTGCATATAATTTTGCACGTTCGTCATGTCCTTGATTTCCATCGGTACTTAACATAAAAAGGATTTGTAATGTTCAATTGTTCTAGCGTTTTGCATTCATTATAATGAGCACGTATCCATTCTGAAAGACGTATTAGATCTTCATAAGCGTAGTTGTTACGAAACTGAAATCATGCTTTTTTTTAAATAATAATGACAATTTGGGGGTCACTACCCAGAACACTCAGACCTTGACCAATTTGTTTCCTAGATTAGAATTTAATCACCTAGCGCCTATAGAATTTATCTCTACCACCACTGCTACAACCAACGAGAACGCCAAGTGTTATAGTGCATTTGACAAATATTTACTTTCACTTGTTGCGTTATTTAATTTCATTCCACATCTCAAGTTTATGTATTATTTATCAAAAACTACAGTTGACACAATACTAAACGTGGTTGTAAATTCTGAATCGCATTCCAAAAAAACAATAGGTTAATCTAAACTTATGACTGTCTTTTTCGTATTTTATAGTGATATTATTATTGATAAAATTTATATTGTCATGAGCTTGATTTTACCCATAAACGCTATATGTTATACAATAAATGGTGATTATGTCAACATTATGAAAATTTATATACCTTAAATTCCAGAACAAATAACAAAGAAAAGAAGGAAAGGGAGGATTTTCCCCGAAAGTGATTTTGCGTATGAAAACAGTCATCAAATTCCCCGCGTACAAAAAGCAATTCCAGATATTGCTTTCAATGAACTGCGAGCAAATAGTTTTAGACGCCAATTGATCCCAATGAGGGGAGTTAAATGGCTGGACACATTGCTTACAACACACATAAAGTTTACGTCGGCATTTTTATTACGGGAAGCCGCAACAATAATACCAAATATATTCATTTTATTATTACCATTATTATTATGGTTATTATTATTATTTAATGTACCGAAAAGTAATCAAAATGGAGACTGTGTCCCATACAATGTCAAATATTGTTATCAAAATTTTCAAAATCTCACTGCCCTGATTTGTTAAAACCATTAAACGTTTTATATAATCTTAAACAATGCCTGACATTTACGATGATTACCTCTCTGCCAGTTTTCCTTGTAGACTACATTATCTTATAGTGAATAATATAGTTCTCTGCATACTATTGAAAGCCTTTTCTAATGCAAAATATCCATGTTTTAAAAAAAAATGCTTTTGTCCAAATTTAATGGCATTATTTATTCAAGGAATTATCAATTGTGAGACAAATGCGAAGTCAATGACATCGGAAGTGTTGTGAAATGTCCGCTTGCAGATATAAACTATACATAGCTTAAAATTTGACAATCCAAGTCACCAGAGAAAAGAAAATATTCCATCACGTCAAAACTTCTGATGGAACCGTCCATTTATCAAAAAATATTGACGTTTACAACTTTAATAAATTAGTTCTAAAAGACTTGTACCGAATTAGTATGGAGCTTGGCACTTTATTACCAGAAAAATTAACCAGCCTCAACTTGTTAGCTATACATATATAAGCTTAAAATTCTTTATTTCAATTAGCTTAGCAGAATAGTAAAAAAATATTGAGATCTGAATTTTTTTAAATAGATTTAAAATAAAAGTGCGGTGTCTACCGCACTTGCTGATAATATTTAAATAATATGCAATGCTAAAAAAGGTTCAAAAAGCAGCAACACTGAAACATTCAAAACTTGATTGCAATTGGCTATTTATATTGTAACGTTAATAACATTGACATCTTATTTTTTTTTCCTTGACATCTTATCCGTCAATATATTTTTCATGGCATTGGCCACTAGCCCATAGCCAAAAAATTACATAAAAATCCGTTACGTTCCACGGGATTCCGTTCATAAAACTGAACATACTTATATAGTATTAAAAATCCTTAACAATTTTTTGGAAATTGCAGGTTCAAAAAAAATTGTTTTTAATTCAGAATTTCTAGATTTTGAGAGCTCTTTGCAAAAAAATCAACTGGTTGCCTGGTTAAATTTTCTATTTTATTTTAGTATCACTAACGGAACAAGTATTTTCATAGATATTCTGTCAAGCATGAAATGTTTGAATGAATATTCAAAATGTGTAATTGCTTGAGATTGTTTGAGATTCCTTTTTGTGTATTTACACGATAAGCGTTTTAGTAGTTTGTAAATGAATCACGTATATTAATTTGTTTGGTGTGTAACATACCGGTTGGTTGAGATAATTAGTTTGTATAGTTTCCTGTTATTGGGAAATCATGATTTCGATTATTTTGAACTAATATTATAAGCATTTTTTACACATGCATTTTTGATGTAATAGGTTAAAAAAGTAGCAATTATCTACAAGTCTAACTCTCAAAATTTACAACCAATGGGAAGAAGACCTTTTCAACAATCAGTGGCCACTTTCCGACTAACTAATAAATAAATAAAATAAACATCATTTATTGCAGACAATATACAGTCCATTTTGTTAGTACACTTACAAGCTATCTATTCTACTGTCCGTACAAAAATTACATTATAAAAAGACCAATGGTGATCATTAGTTTATCTGCAACATACACTTTGAAATACATACACTGCACTTTCTCATTCCAGGTTAAGTAGTTGTACAGTCAACAGCGCATCAAGCTACACATTGACATCTTGTTCCGTTGCACAGTAGGCGATTTTTGAACAAAAATGTGTAGTCTGATGTGCTGTTGTCCGTACATACGCTTTTAGCACACCACCTATGAATTATCACGTCGGTTTGTTACAAAGATAAAACCAGAGAGTTACAAATCGAACATTGTGATCGAAGTGCATCTGTAATTAAACATGTGCATTGGCGAGTACGGAGTATGAATCAGAACTAGCACATTGATCAATATCAAAATAAAACCAATCGTGAGAAGGCCAACGTCATGTCAACGGCGCACTTAGACCTTTTACGATGCACTTTGCAAATAGGTAGTATATGTATTGTGATGCAAGTTTCATCATTAAACTATCATCATTAAAATCAGGGAAACTGCTTGTAAAAGCGTTCCTCCAGGTAAATACAGCTAGGATACCTATTTCTGCTGTCAAGCAGTAATGTCAGCATTATTTTAGCGTATGGGTGCTGGTGAAATTATAGACACATGGGACTTGTCAGCTTATGCTTCAAGGTGATCAACGCAGTAGCAGTGCCCCTAAGATCTTTGTAGTTTATAGCTCTGAGTGGAATCGTATCTGTTATGGGAAGGTGTCTCGCTATAACTAAAGAAGCAAACTATTCGTCCCGTTACTTGACATCATAAAAAATTCTATTTTTAGAGTTCTTGTTATAAGAATTGTACCGAGTACCAAGTCCAATATTTGTCGGATTATTTAATGATGTGAATCCTCGCAGTATTTCTCGCGAGTCGATTTCAAGGTTAGTTGTTATGAACAGCTACAGTGCCCGTTTCAGGTCGGAGATCCCGATCGAACATTGCAATGGAGAGCGCTAGGTATTTTAATGTGATGAAATCTAATTTAAATTTCCTAGTTTCTAATTTTAAATTCCTTACCCCATATACCGGAGGTTCCAAATACTTTATATATCACGATATTTGGTTTAATTAAAAATGAATTTGATAATGTATTTAAATCGAAAACATTAACTTTCCATAGAGAGACTAAATTCAACAACTGGGCAACAGTAAGTATTCATAAAAGTAGGTCTCGTTTGTATGAGCTATATGCTATGAAAACTTATAATACTAATTCCAAGTTCATAGAAAATGTTAGAAATTATTCAAAAATATTTTAAAAAGTATGTGTAGCTGCTAAGGTTAATTTTCACAGCGACAAAATTAGACATTCGATAAATTAAATCTAAAACTACTTGGAGCATAATAAATAAAGAGTCAAGGAGGGTTAAACAACACGATAGAGATATAGTTTTAGAATTAGACAGCAAACTTATAAAATCTAAAGATAAGGTAGCCCAAGTTTTTGAATCGTTCTTTTCGGAAATTGCTGTGAACACTACAGAATCATTAAATTCATCCCATTCTCTTGCTATTGATCTCCTAAAGGAAAATGTTAACGTTTGTGGCAGTTTATTTAATTTCCGTGATGTTAATCCCCAAGACATCATAAAAGCTTTTAAGTCAATACATGTTAAAAAAACTGAAGATCTCTGAGGCATATCAACCAAAGTTATAGACTCAGTTATTGATCTAATTTCCCCACATTTAGCTGTAGCTTTTAATAGGTGCGTTGACGAAGGTGTTTTTCCCGATCTAATGAAATACAGCAAGGTTATTATTCAAAAGCCGTAGGAAAGTTTATCCTAGCAACTATAGGCCCATTTCAATTTTACTGTCTTATTTCGGTAGGAATGATATTTTTCATAGTGAACAATACGGGTTTACTAATGGTAGGTCGACTAGCGATGCGGGGGTAGCGTTGCTAAAACAGATCTTTGATGCTTGGGAAAAGTCCCAGAACGCTATAGGTGTTTTCTGTGACCTCTCAATGGCATTTGGTTACGTTGATCATATTACTCTTATTAGGAATCTGGAACATTACGGTGTAAATGGCAAGGCGTCGAAACTTATCTCCTCATATCTCAACGGTAGAATTCAGAAAGTAGACATAAATGGAGTGACTTCTTTGAGTTCTCCGATAAAAATGAGTGTTCCGCAGGGCTCAATACTTGGACCTTTCTTATTTCTGATTTATATTAATGATCTGCCATTCTTTGTTAAGGACCATTGCGAAATAGTGTTGTTTGCTGATGACACATCCTTGATTTTTAAAACAGACAGACATGACATTAAGTATGACCATATTAATGATACCATCTCTAAGGTAGTTTATTGGTTTAATGCTAACAATTTATTGCTTAATGCCAAGAAGACAAAATGTGTCAAATTTGAATTACCTAACGTAAAATCGACTAGTCCAAGCATAGAAATAAACGGAGAAAAGTTAGACCTTGTTAATAAAGCAGTCTTCTTGGGAGTGACCTTAGATAGTAAACTTCAATGGTTTCCACATATACCTTCCGTGGCCAGCAGATTATGCTCCGCTGCATACGTAGTCTACAGAATACGTGAGCTTACCGATGTTAGTACCGCTAGACTAATTTACTTTAGTTACTTCCATAGTATAATGTCCTACGGGATTCTCATGTGGGATAAAGCGGCAGATATTCAAACCATATTTGTATTGCAAAAACGAGCGAGTCGTTCTGTATACCGTCTACGCTCTCGGGTTTCTCTCAGAGAAAAGTTTAAGGAGACTGGTATCATGACGGTGGCATCACAGTACATTTACTGAAATACAGCCTTGGCCAAAAGTATTGAGCACCCCTGATAACTCACAGTTTTTTGGGGAATATGAAAATGAAACGATTTGAAACAATTTACACATGTTAATATTACTATTTATTAAATAAAAATCAATATTTCGTGTGTAATTAAGGCGAAGGGTGGCCTTTGCCTTAATTACGGCAGAAATTCTTTTTGGTAGAGAGCGGACAAGATTTTTACAGTCTTCAGGACGTATAGCGTTCCATTCTTGGCGCAGACGGCGTTTTAGTTCTTCCTTTGTATTTATTGGGTGGCGCCTGACGTTGCGCTTTAATAAACCCCATAAATGTTCTATGGGGTTTAGGTCCGGAGACTGGGCAGGCCACTCCAGAAGCTCAATGTTTTTTTCTCTAAACCATGTCATAGTGCTGGCAGATTTATGATATGGCGCGTTATCCTGCTGGAATTTGACGCCATCCATATTTGTATCGCCAAAAAGAGTTGAAAATGAGGGCAGCAACGCAGATTCCAGGACGTTGATGTTATTTTGAAGAGTTCATGCGACCCTCACACACAAACATTTCGCCAACTCCTGAATCAGTCATGCAGCCCCAGATCATTATGCTGCCTCCGCCGTGTTTTACGGTTGGCACTATACAGGCTGGACTAAATTCTTCGCCTGCCCGGCGGCGCACAAAAGTCACACCAGGTGTACCAAAAATCTGTAATTTTTAAAAAATGTAGTGACTTCGGAAATCTAAAATATTTTTGTTATTGAATTTTATTTTCAAATCACATTGTTTAATATCTTAAGAACGTGAAATTGTCTAACTCACCTCAAACTTTGACGCGTCTGACCACACGACATTTGACCAATCTTCTTCGGTGAAACTTTGATATTTTAAGGCCCATTCATACCGAGCCTTCTTCTTGTTTTGTGAGAGCCATGGTTTCTTCCTGGCTTTACAGCCTTTCAGACCAACTTCCTGAAGCCTTCTTCGAGTAGTGCGAGCAGAAATAGGTCTGTTAATTTCGACAGAGAAATCAGCAGCGAGATCTGAAGAAGTTTTCTTCCTATTTTTTAACGACTCTCTCATTAACTTTCGGTCCTCACGATCTGTGGTGATGCGTTTGCGCCCTGTTCTGTATCTGTTACTATGGGACCCAGTAGCGGCGAATCGCTCAATAGTTAATTGCACAGATCGGCGCGAACATTTCGCAGTTTTAGAAATCTCTACCTGTGATTTCCCTTGCTCTTGCAGAAGTTGTATCTGCACACGTTGTTCTAAACTAAGTTCGTTTTTTTTAGGCATATTGCAACAATATCACTAAATGGAACTAAACAAAATACCAAAAGCGCACTAGATCACTGGATGTGTACGTAACGAATGATAGTAGTGAACTGAGAAATAAATACAAAAATCGTAAAATGACATATTTTATGGCACCAGGTGTTTTATTGCTAGTTACGGTGTGGGGGTCATTGTTTTTAAACCTTTGTAGATGCCGAAAAAATAATCCTTAACAATAGGACCTGTTTTCTGCAATACTTATTGTGCCCGTTCGAGATATTTAGGGTGCTCAATACTTTTAGCCAAGGCTGTATTTTATATGCCCGTAAAAATATACATAATTTCAATAAGAAAGAAGATATCCATAGTATTAACCTTAGAGCTAAGTCCAAACTCATGGTACCACGATTTCGTTTAACCAAGGTAAACAACTCTTTTATTGGGAACTGTATACTTTTTTACAATAAGATTCGGAGCATTTATTAAGTTCATCGTTTCTTAAGTTTAAAAACTACATTAAAAATATTTTGATCGAAAAATCATATTACAAAATTAAACACTAGAGATAAGATGTATGGAAAGACAACACGGCTCCAGAATCCACACAAATTCGATTCACAGTGTATTCCATAGCATTTAAGTTTATTTGAAAAGAGCAAACCCTAGAGTTTCTTGCTCGTTCTTCTCAGGGAGGTCAGCGTAGTGAACGAGCAGTAGCTTAAATGTGACGTTTTCAAGTGTAAATTTATTCTATGGAATAAATAATCTTTGACTTCGACTTTAATATTTTAATACGTCTAATTGAACAGAATTTAATCTTGGCCAATTTTCTGCTTTGTCCAAAATCTTCACGTGATTTACATCTCGTAATCCTCCCTCACTCTTATGAGATTATCCTTGTATTTTCAGTTTCCTTTTTTAGAAATGCACATATTTTCCAGAATTGATCGCCCATCAATATCGTTATACCTATGCCTATTCATTCCGCCGTAGCCGTCGGAAGCGACCATTATTTTGTGTGAAATTAATGTATGGGTTTTTGTACATTTGTTCCGTGCGCATTCCATTATTATATATCCGATTGTGATAAAATTTTCGTTAGTTGTTGTGTCATGCCCGCAAAAGTTTCTGATATATATAGGTCTCTGGGCTCGAGTCTTCCTATGAAGAGGTTTGTGGTCATAATTCCCCAAGCTGGCGAATTTAGACGTTTCTGCGACGTTCTAACGCAAGCCGGATACAGCTATTTTTTCAATAGAATTTGCTCTGTGATACGACGACTTAGCGTAAATGTGACTACTGTAAGTATTATACGTATAAACATCTAATAATCAAGCGCATAGGACATATACGCTGCGGAAATGGCATTGAACTAGTGACTAAGTGGTTCCGTGTTGCCAACTTACTATGTTACACACATAGTACTTGACGAACTTGTTCCCAATTCAAGGTTTGCCATTATCTATTACTCGTAATATTATTGAAAGTCTCTTCTAATACACTTTTTGGATTTGAGTAGATTGAACACAAGCTACAGATTTTACTTTTTTTTAAGTGACGAGACAAGGTCTTGCGCCTGGTAGAGATTCAAATCGCAAAGATCTGAAAAGCACTGCCACTGCGCCCGTCACTGTAAAGCATAAAGTTGACAAGTCCTATGTGTCTGCAGGTTACCAGAACTTCTTAACCTTCAAAACCGGAACGCAGCTCACATTACTGCTGTGACGGCAGAAATTGGTATAATGGCAGTACTTTTCTAGATGAATTCTTCCACAAGGAGCTCTACGGCTTCTAAAATATTTTTGACATACTTTTTCGATTCGTTCATACATCAATTCTTATAGACACACTCATGTCTTTCGGTTACTCGTTTACAATCTTTGCGTCGTTTCTTTGACTGCTACAAAAAGTAACATGAAGTTCAACAAAAAGAACATAAAGAATCATTTTAACGCACAAGAACAACAAATATTACGTCAGTGACTTCTTGTTAGTATGTGTTGATATGTAACGTTTAGTTGGCATCTATTTGATGTTTTTACTCTTAAATAAACATAGCAGTCTGTTTCTTATATTCTTGTCATTAAGTGAACAAGTCAGAATTTATTTCAGAATTTTTATTTCTTTGTACATACTATTTGTTTACTTCCTGTTTAGAAAGCGTGGTGTTTCCAATATGCAATCTTATGTCTTCTGTGAATTGACACATGGTCAATCTCTATCCACGATTTGATAAAACGAAGAGCAAGCAAACATTAAGCAAATATGTTGATGGGAAAGGATGTGCAAGGAAATGCCGTCATTTCCAACCAGTCGTGATTTTTTTACCTTGCAAGACTTCAATATCGATTGCTACTTTGGAAAGAGCTCGACCAGAGAAGTAGAAGTCGTCTGAAGTAGCCGAAGCAGTAATGTGAGCATTATTGCTGGTGAAATTGACTAACACTTAACATTTTTAGTAGCAGTACAGCTCCTTGTGAAAGAGTCCGTCCAGGAAAATACTGCCACCTCACCTATTCTGCCGCTAAGCAGTAATGTTAGCATTACTGTGTTCCGGTTTTGAAGGGTAAGGGTGCTGGTGAAATTACAGGCACATGGGACTTGTCAACTTATGTCTCAGGGTGTCGGGCGCAGTGCCCCTCAGATCTTTGCGGTTTTAAGCTCTGAGTGGCACTGCAATTGTTATGGACAGGCGTTAGCTCCATTAGGCCCACGGCTTGTTCTTCTCGTCACTTGATGTTATAAAAAAAATCTATATCTCAGGGTAACTTAGTGACAGTGCCAAAAACAAAGTTCCGAATGATCAACTTTCTTCAGTATCCTCACACCACACAAAGAACCATTACAATACCTTTTATTAATTGTAACCAAACGAATTCTGTATCTGGTAATTATTTACCAGATACAGAGGTCGAGGTCGACTTTATTTATGTACATAAATAAAGTCCAATTTACTGATAAATGATTATCTTGTTTTCTGAAACGTGCTACTGGTCAGGTCATTGTACTTTGATAGTAGATTAGTTAAATTTAAAAGCGAGCAGGTTGCTTTATGGACCCTGACATGGTGATGCTTTTATTGAATTCTGATATTAATAGTAGTGTTGGTAGTAAATAAACACTTGTTCTTTAAGGAGAGGTATTTCAACGCAGTCCAGATTTTTGGAGATGTCGGAGTTCGCCACTCGCGTCTCCTAATCCGCGTCCTGAAAATTAATATGAATAAAATAAGAACAGAGGGTGAAAAGTTGACACAGATCTGACGACGACAAGCATCCGATATCGACTGACGGGGCTGTAAGCAGCGCGCCGTGTCGTTAAACCGCTGGGCAATTTGTAAACTTTGGGATAAATGTGAATTTAATAACAGAGCTTCAATTGAAAACCAAAATTTAACTGATTCTGTGTGGATACAAATTTAGATATTTTATTCTTAAAATAATTTCTTTTAGACTTTTATTTTAGCTAGGACTTTATTTTACGTTTTTATGGTGAAATACATCCCATCGTGTAACAAATTGGCACATTCTGTAGACAATATACTTAGGTGTATCGTATGTTTTTTGTAAGACTGTTATTTAAGAATAAATAGCTAAACCATCTAGCAAAATTGTTGCTCCCGCTTCTCCTTCTGTGACTCGCCTTAAACACATCATCGAAATGTAACTGTTCAGTTTTTGCCATAATTTTACCATACATAGCTATAACATGGGCATTTTCAAGGCGAGAGTGACTAGTGAATAAAATAATTATTTAGGTGTGCATGCTCCATCGTCGATCTAATAGTCACTTTCCATCAGGTGAGATGGAGGTCAAATGCGCACTTATTTTTAAATAATAAAGAAAAAACCATAGTAAAAAGTCGGGCTGGTTATTTAACTTTTTTTTTATTTTAGGTGCAATTTGAAAATAAAAAATTAGTCGACTGTAATTTTTTTCATTCGTTTATTTGAATTTCCTACTAACACAAGTTGGTCGAGTGTTAAAAACGCTTTTTTTTAAATTAAAGTTTGATTGTTAATAAATTTGCAGTAGCTGTTTCTGCAAAAACCACAAAATCTGAAAAAAAAATGTATTTTGTTTACAATTTTTTTTGTGGTACCAAATTACGGGGCGAACAGGTCGTGCGCCTGGTATTAAGCGCAGCATAACATGAGATGCCACTCGGAGCTTTAAAAATCACAAAGATTTGAGAGCCGCTATCACTGCGCACGACATCTGGAGACATAAAAATCACATGTACCTGTAATTTCATCAGTACTCTTACCCTTCGCAAACAGTAGTTGCAGAAATAGGTATAGTGGCAGTACTTCCCTGGACAAACACATTCACAAGGAGCTAAAAGGTTCGGTAAGGCTGTAAGTCGATGTTAATTTAATTACTACTGTATGTATAATTTTTATTTATTTATTATCCTCACTCTTTTTTGTTCCGCTAAATGAGTTTTAAAAACACAGCTTATTTTGATCTGTATTAAAGTGTTTACATCAAATGTTAACGGCGTGTTTTTTATGTAAAATGATATAATTGTCAAATTCAACACATTTAAAGACTCGATAACCGATGGGTGAAACGAGTTCTTGAGTGGAGACCATGACTCGACAAACGTAGTATAACGTCAGAATGACTTTCTGGCCTCCGACTGCAGTTATGATGACCCCCTTAGTCGAGTGGTGTTCGTGGTTTTTTTTAATGATATGAAGCGACGGGATGAACAAGACGTGCGACAAGCCTATCCATAACAGTTGCAGTGCCACTCAGAGCTTTAAATCGCAAATATCTGTGGGGTACTGCCACTACACTGTAGACATAAGTTGACAAGAAAAACCTGTAATGTCACCAGCCTTCGAGACCGGAACGCAGTAATGCTCACTATAATTACACTATAAATATCACTATATTAAGCTGTCGCCATCTTTGAGTGCCATAGAAACTAATTTTTCTCTATTGTCTGGGGTTTATAGTTATACCATAAAGGTATAATCACCAGACCCACGACTTAATCGTCCCGTCACTCGATACAATGAAAATATGTTGTCATGTAATTGTAGTAATTCTGTTTTTTGCCCCTGTTCAAAAGTTCACGACCACGTTAATGGAAATTACGAGGTTGACGATTTGTCAATTTTGTAACGTGCAAATTAGCTACGAGTCAAAAAAATAAGTCGCGCGTTTTCTGGAGAATTTCCGCGGAGTAACTGGAGTTCCCGCTGTGCATGAAGTTAATAATGCTATATACATTTTCATTACAAAAATACAGTAATATTATTTTCCAGGCATTGCTGGAAGTGTAATCATCCGTTATGGGTGAGGCCAGACTAGCGTAATTTTTTGAGTCTCGTAGTTTACGTACAACTGAAATTCAGTTGAGGCGCCAAACGAACCGTATTTTATTCAACTGCGTTTAAGCGTTTGTACGGGGTGTTTTTGTGATATAGTGTAATGGATCCATTAAAAATAGTGTATATTTATAAAGCATTAGAAGATTATGTAAGAAAAGAAGCTGAGTATATCCACTCAATATGAAAATATTAAAGTGTGATCAATGCCATATACTACATGAAAGTTTATGTGGAACATCACCTCCAACGAATGTTTCCCTCACCCCTCGCTCTACACAAACACGTCACACAATGCGACCGAAATTCGTTCGAGGTTTTAAAAAGTAATGGATTTAATTTTTCTGCATATTTTAAGCTGATAAAAGCGTCTTGTGAAAAACAATGGATTTATGTCGTTTTAATAGAAGGCGATGCATATTTTAATGATCAACAACCGGTTCTTAATAAATTAATCAATTGACCTAATTATAATTCTATGTTAATAACTTTGTGATCTAACTTTAATAGTTTGTTTTCATTAATAGCCTTTGAAAGGATGTAAGTAACGCTAATTTAATTTGGAAATTCACCGTTACCTGAAAGTTTATAGCGATCTTATTGCCTAAGCAATTATTTTATTATAAGACATGCTAATTTGTGGGACCGACACGAATGCCTTTGTTTTAGATTATATTTCATAATTAAGACCTTGACATCGATATAATGGATAGAAACCTTACAGGGCTTACGAAGTAAAACAAGGCGTGGACATTAGTAAGGCTTGGAAACCTATTATAGTTTCTAAAAAGGCAAATGACTTGTGTTAGAGTAAGATGGCTTTTCTCGATTGCCTTAGAAGCTATCATGAATGAAATTACATAAAGTAAGAGAACGGACAGAGAAAGAAAGTGAAAATTCTAAAATACTCTAGAAATGTACTTTGGCGCCGGGGCTTATTGGTATTCATTGTTCATCTGTGGGCTTACATTTTCATTCAATATTTTCGTCCTGTATTTGAGAGATGTCCTCTCTAAATTCTAAACTCGCTTCCATCCCAATGGAACGAATTTAAAAAACTACATACGAGGATTCCCGCAGCGACCCCATTGTATCTCTTTTGTACGTTACCCAATTGCACATAAAGTTTATTATGCTATGTATAGCCTTACCTGGCAATAAATATGAATGTTATCGTTAAAGACTGTAAGGGAAAAAGAATACCATAGAAATTTGAATTGATTATGTGATACGTATAAGACGGAAGTGAACAACAAGATGACGGATAATAAAGTTGAATGAAAAATATCAGTAATGATCATCAAGATCAATAAGGTATACGGTCAAGAGGATCGTCCTGTGTTGTACTTGCTGGTTCTATATTCTGTATAGAATGCTGGAGGGATTCTGGCTACATTGTCTATGTCATCAGTGATGCCAGATTAGGCGATTTTTCGCCATTAAGGCTACTTCGGGAGTCGTGCGCGTGCGGCGACTAAAAAATCGTTCGGCGACTTAGCGATATGTAGCTTTTTTTAAACAGGAAAGGGTGATTTTAAGTTAAATAACAAAGTCTAGCCCGTCAAGCTCCTCAGATGATAAGGATATACTTGAAGAATCATCATAATATTAATGAAAGATGATTTAAATTTGACATGCTTTGACTATAAATATGTAGAGTAGTATTTATTAGTAGATCTGATCTTGCGAAAATGATGTAAATAACATTACATACCTGTATAATAATATGTAATTTTTGTTGATTAGTTTCATGAAGCTATATTAAAAAAACGAGCCCTATGCCCTACCTACGGTGGGGTCGGGCTCGGCCTGCGGCGCGTGGTCGGTTTTAGATTACAGGGTGTGCTTATGCTCTTCGTTGGCACAGTGATTAAGTACTATGTGTGCTTGATGAGGAGGTTCCAGATTCGATCCCTGATTTGAACCAAAAAAATATTTTTAAATTGGTCACTGGTCAGGGTATTCTGGGTGCCCTCAGAATTATCGTTACTCAGGATACAGGAAATTCCCTACTTTGAAATCGGAAAATTTTGAGTTTTTTTATTGTCTGGCATTTTTTCCTTAAACTTCTCTTTTTGGCATAGCTTCCAAGAAAAAGAGACGGCCGAGATACAACAACGCTATAAGTATCTTATTTCCACTACATAGGGAAGTATGCCTTACATTTTGAACAATTGTGAAATCTTGTACCGTAATAGAGTCTCCGTATACTACCTACGTAAGGTGGCGTGCGGGCGCTTCGGGCTTCACCCTCCGCTACACCTCGGCCTACGACCGTAAAAAGTAAATTTTTACTGCAAATCATTATTAAACACCCATAAAGATCCCCACATGCCGATTTTCAGCTGAATTAGAGCAAATTTCCATCTGCCGCCAAAAAGTTTGTATGGCAGCTATATAAAAAAATGGGGAAAAATAAATGTTGACTGCAAATTATTATTAAACACCCATAGACTCCCCCACATGCCGATTTTCAATCGAATTAGAGCAAATATTCATCTGCCGCCAAAAAACATTTCTATGGCAGCCATATTTAAAAATGGCGAAAAACCAATTTTCATCACAAATTATTATCAAGCACTCCTAGAGACATATGCCAATTTTCAAAGGGATCTGAGCAATTTTTTTCTGCCGCCAACGAACGCTTCTATAACGGCCATATTTGAAAATGGCGAAAAACTAATTTTGAGCACAAATTCTTATCCGGCATTTCTAGTGGCCTTCACATGCCAATTTTCAGTCGAATCAGAGCAAATCTCTTTCAGCAGCTATTTTTGACGAAAAAAAAAACACTTATATGGCAGCCATATTAAAGCACTCGAAATCATACTCAAGTCCCTGCCATTAGGGTCGTATTTCCAGTGCTTGTGTTTCGAGTGCAATCCTGACTTGAGCATTGAGTAGAGTTCTAGAATACGACCCCTAGACCAGTGCTACCCTCTATGACATTCCCTCGAGCATCTCCTACCTATTTCTAATAGTTTCCGTGATAGGAGGCTTTGAAATTTATATGGCGGCCATCTTGTTTATTTGAATTTCGAAAATTTTTTAATTTACCATTTAGAAATTTACCAGGGTGTATCTCATAAAAATGCACGAAAATCCCCCCCATGTATTATAGTTTTTGCAGGCCGCTGATCACTCGTTTACATTTTCCACATTCAGGTCTTCTCATAATTGATTCTTTGCCTTGAAGCCCATCCGCGTACAACGGTCTAAATATATTTTTTCCACCATATCGGGAAGTATGTGTTCTATTTTTCTAAGTGAGTCAGGATTTGTAGCTTTATATGTATATATAATGCTTTTCAATCTTGTTTGAATCCTTAGCCTGTTTATCATCAATTTAATACAAATTAAAAAGAAAATACAAATTTAGCTGAATGTTTGGGCTTTAATGTCCGATTAAAAAAAATTGGGCGTTTTTAGCCTCAATTGGCGCACATAAACTGGCGAATTAACTTCGCAAATATCTGGCAACACTGTCTCAAATGTTCAAGCCTGCATACGCCAAGCAATATGGACGCATGATGAGCATGATTCGATTCTTGGTAGGAGTAATTAGGAAACAAAGTTGTCTAAATTGGTTCTGGTCTGAGAGTTTTGGGTAGTGCCAACGGAGTTAGTTCCGTTATTCTAATTATACTATATACTATATATATTATTATACAGGGAAGTCGTACTTTCATTAGCGTACTATAACTAACTTAAAATTTTTTGGTTTGCAGTATTGCTGGAGGCGTGCCACAATGACGCCTCGTGCCTGTCGGACCGCGCCGGCCTGGAGGCGATCACGCAGCTGCACAGGCAGCTGGATGACGACGCCAATGGAAACGTGGACCTTAGCGAAAGCGACGATGTAAGTAAACATTACACACCATTAGCTGCTTATAAATTTGTACAATTCATAAAAGCTAGCACGCACAGAGATTCTATTTGAATATCTGGAATGCCAGAATCGTTTATTTTTCTCTTAATGGATGGCAGTTGCAGATTTCCATTACGTCTATCATCTAATAGGACATTGACAAAATGGAAAAACGCAGCGTTCAGCATCAGAGCAATGAACCTGAAAATAAACCTTATTCTTTAGAATAGATAAAAATCCATCAAACATGCGTTTAACTTATTAAAATATATTGTTTTTAATCGTCCAATACTCAATACTTTATTGCATTCCCAATAGTTTACAATGTAGCAGGTGGACACGCTTAAATTAGAGCTATGGGACCATGTTGGGCACAGCAAAAACACACAGAGAGAGCAACATTTAACAAATAAAATCTTAAGAAAACCTTACAAGAAACAAAATACAATTTATACAAAAAGACAACTCTTAAATCTCAAATAAAAACTATTATACTATAATAATTATTTTGAAAGATTAATAAATATCTATATATGCTATTAACAAAGACAATAAGATTAATAATAATAACAAAATATTACGGTAGCATTAATGCCTAGTATTTATACACGTATGCTAACTAAATACACTGTGTACATTCATTATTTTAATAAGAACATATTTCTTTATCGTTTAAATATTCGCTTACTTTGTAATAACTTTTACTTACTTACTTACTTTTTACTTACTTAATTTTTTTTCAAATATGATATAAAACTGTTGTCTCTGGGTATTTATTTTATGGAGTTTGGTAACTTATTATAAATTTTTATAGACATTACAAATGGATTTGTTGAATGGAGAGAAAGAGTTGAATTTGGTAACATAAATCTGTTTTGGAGTAGAAAACAATAGTTTATTATAGAGATTAGGATATTTTCTGACAAACTTACAAGATTCAAAAATGTAAATGCATGGTAAAGTTAAAATGCGAAATCTGCTGATTTTAGATCTTAATTTTTGAATATGTAGTTTCCAATTGACACGTGTGTCTAAAACTAAGCCTAGCAAAAAAAGTCAATGCTAGCAAAGTATATTCTTGAACGTAATCTCTAAAGTCCAAAATTTACTTATATTTTAATGAGATTGAATGGTAAAATAAATATTTTAATTTAACTTTACAAAACCACGATAGTTATTTACCGTATTTGAGTCATAATGTTGGAGAATGGCTCCAATGTTATCACCAATATTCCACTCCAAAGAAGGTTTGTCATACTCGTCATGTTTGGAGACTGCAATATAGCTGCCAAGCGAAGCACTCGACCATCACCAGAATATAGATTGTAAGGCTTTCGTGGTTGTTCACTAAATGACTATCACTAATTAATTAGGGATGTCGTTTTCTTGAAGTGTGACCTTGATAACATCGATACATCCTTTATTGGTACATTTGTGAAAAGAGACTCAACTTTATATATAACCATTGTCTCATTAACTGTAGTACTTTTTTGAATCTCAATAAAATACCTGGAGTCCAAAAAGGAGGTCGTCATGTACGAGTTACATATTTCGCAATGTAGGTGAGCCTATCTGACTCAGTGTTGCTCGCAATCGTACGTTGGTTTTGTGGACCTTAAAACCTCGTTAGTTGCGTGATACGTGGACGTAACAGCTGTTTTGTCAACATTATCTGCAATAGCTCCCGGCTCTTGACAACAATGGGGTATGTTTGTCGCTTCACTCAGATTTATACGTTGAGTCATTTTTCAGTGAAGCTTTTATTTGAAGATTTTTTTATATCATAGACATCATAAATAACCAACCAGAAACTAAACCAGAAACCTGTAATTTGTGATAATTCATCATCAGATATTCCTATGTAAATTTCTACGCGAATCATGAAAATATGTCGGCTTTTTCCTGGTTAACTGTTGTAACTAGTTATTGGCCATTAAGAATTTTTTTCTAGGCGTGAACGTAATACGTTATTTTCTCCTATAGCTGCAAGTCGTGGCAGTATCGTTTATGTTTATGTCTCGTGAGTTCATGTTCATATAAAAAAAGTTTTATGAGTGGAAAATGTTTGCTTTTGAATGCTGAGTAAGACCATCATACATCTTACACAATTACGACATAAATGTTATGTACAGTAATTAGGGAGAAATGAGGTAGTTTTATTCATAATCTTAAACATTTCAGTATTTTTTTTACATTACTAAGCGTTTGAATTTCAAATAAAGGATCCTTTAGCAAAAATAAAATACTATTATAGCAAATAGGCGCTTTGTCGTCGAGTTGCTACCAGTTGAGATACCAGCCCGTTGCACCAAGTACCAAGTACCAAGTACTATTATAGCACCTCCACCAAGCACGAAGTGGAGGTGTCAAATAAAACAGAATAGAAGAACGTCTGTTATCATGATTCATTATACCCAACTCAAATAATTTTATTTTATCAGTGTAAGCAATGTACACTTTTTTTTAAATTTATTTAATATACTTGAAATCGTTATATTGATTAAAGACTACTGCCCATTCGTGAAGCAGACTTCCTTGAGGAGAATGAATAAGGAACTTTCGGGGTTGCTCTTTGTAAATAAACGTTTGTAACTATTTATCATTTACAATATTTATTTGAAATATCATAGACCAAGACAATCTGCTAGAACTCTTCATTTAACTTAAGGTCACTGACATGGATTTTTGACATCCAAGTACGCAGAAGCTGTATAATATTAATAACCCGAAGTGTACATTTTTTTGTTTCGCTATACTTATAAAGCAAATTTTTATTCTTGGAATTAATACCAATGTTTATCACTATATTATACTATTCATAAGTGTACTGTGACGCTAGTGTAAGAATGTTAACTAGGCGGCAGTGAGTAACCTGCCAAGCATTTTAACCCCAAATAAAAGGTCCCTTGTCACCAATAAGACACTATTATAGCACCACCACCAAGCTCGAAGTGGAGGTGGCGAACAAGACAGAATACAAGACCATCTGTTTACATGATTAATTATGCTGGGCAGCGGCAGCGAGCAAATTGCCAAACATTTATATGCCAAATAAAGGGTTCCTTGTCCCAGTAAGACACTATTATAGCACCACCACCACCAAGAGCGAAGTACTGTTGTCAAACAATATAAAATACAAAGCGTCTGTTAACACGATTCATTATACTGAGCACCGGCAGTGAGTAAATTGCCAAGCATTTGAATCCTATATAAAAGGTTTCTTGTCCCACTGAGACACTATTAAAGCACAATCACCATGAATGAAAAGGAGATGCCAAACAAGACAGAATGCTAGAGCGGCTGTTAACATGATTAATTACGTTATGCACCGCCAGTGAATAAATTACCAAGCATTTATTTCCCAAACAAAAGGTCCCTTGTCCCAACAAGACAGTATTATGCCACCACCGCCAAGAACGAAGTGGACGTGTCAAACATGATAGAATACAACAGCGTCTGTCATCTTGACCAATCATGCTGGGGCACCGGTAGTGAGCGGCGGCAGGGCTACGGAATCAGACACGTTGTATTTTTAATCGATGATGAATTGTTGGAAGTTCGCGGGCGTTGCGAATAAGTGCGCTTTGCCAACAAACATTGTTTTTGACGATGATCTTACGGCTAGGCGGCAGGCGGCGAGCGGAGCGGTTTGCTAATGTACCAAACTATGTCTATAAAGATGTCTATACATCTTTTAAAATAATGATAGAAGTTTATGAAAACTTATTTTATTATCATGAACAAGATGGAGTTTTATCATTTATCTATGACAGACAGATTTAAATATCCTATACTGTAGTTAGTGTTATATAATAATAGGGGTTAAAGTATGAAATTGCCGATTTGTACT